>NW_028186388.1:408740-427284 GCF_003343005.1 Rhea americana
GGGGCCGGCGAGGCGGCGCGGGGCCCCGGGCGAGCCGGCTCGCGGCGCCCCAGTCCAGCACGGGCTGCAGACCGTCACCGCCGGAGCGSTAGCCGCGTGCTCAGAAGCGCGTAGGAGGGCACAAGGAGGTTTCTACAGGGCACGGCGGGAAGGAGTAAAGCAACGCTCAAGTGATCAGCGCTGCCAGCAGCAACGAACCAGCGCCGCTTCTCAGCTTAACCCAGCCTTAAAACACCCCCGGCCTCCAAAGAGCTGCTTCTCCCGCCGAGCTTCTCGCCTTCTGCCAACCATCGCCTCCGGCGCCGGCTCGCAAAGCAACCCGCGCCGCGAGCAGAAGGCGAAGCGGGTCGGACAAGGGCGACTTACCTTCGCCCCGACGGCCCCAGGTGACCTCCGAACGACGCCAGCCCTGGCCCAGGCCGCGGTTCGGATCCCGCAGGCGTCGCTGCCTCTCCAGCAGGCCGTACTGCAACGACCAACATGGGAACAAACGGACTCGCCGTGCTTGGCTCGACTAGCAGACCCCCCTCCACGGAGGAGGGCGGAGAAAATAACTTTTGCTCATTTATCGCAACTTTCGTGCCAGCTCGGTCTCCTTTGGCATTCGCAGAGCCCGAGCGGCAGCTGCCGCTCGGGGAAACTCGGTCACCGTGCCGCACGCCTCACCTACGCCATTTCACAGCGCTCCTCGCTGCCGGCCGCGGTACGCGCCTCCCGCTCTCCGCTTGCAAAAGCTTCGATTCCTTTTTAAAATCTTGTTCCTCATGAAGTGAGGGAGGAYGGGGAGAAGCACTACATGAAAAGGTGGGGAGGGAAACCGGTATAACCCAGAAAGAGTTGAAAATCATTTAGAGAGCACTTGGGCTCTTTTCTGCCTACCTCTTCTTCATTAGTCCTGGAAGCAACACAGCTGTCTAATGGCAACTTCAGGCACCCATGGGCCAGCGAAGCGACATTTTCCACACTTAAATAACACTGAGCTGATTTAATTACTGCACTTAATAGTAACAAAAGATGTCTCAATTTAATCTTCAAACGGCCCTCCAAGATCAAAACACAGCTGGCTGGATAACAAGATGGCCTAGGCCAGCAAACAAGTAGGTCCAATTTGTTCAAGAGCTGCATCCACTCCTCAGCATGAAAGGCCAAGAAACACTTGTGCTGCTGCACAAATCAAAGAAAGCAGTCTCCCTCCTCCCCCCTCCCGTCCTGCCCGACTTTTGTTATACAGAAAAAATAAAAAAGGTAGCTGATTCATTGGCAAAGAAATGCAACATGATAAAAGAACAAATGATGATGTTTGCGAGAGAAAGAAAAGAACTAAGAGCCAAGATTTAAGAGGTTTTGTTTTTATAATCCTTCAAGATGATTAAGAATGAAYGAACCAGATTAAAATCACGTGGGGACAAAGGAAGGTCTCTACCTCTTTTGTTTTTCTTTCCATTCTGGACAGAAGGAGACGGCTCATTAAGGAAAGCCCTCAAGACAGGCCTATAGTGAGGAACTCCCAAGTTTTTTTTTTTTTTTTTTTTTTTTTTTTTTTTTTTGAGTGTCTGTTCGCTGTGTTTGGGCGAGAGAAAATCCAGATAAAAATTAACCATTTACTTCTGACATTTTCTAATTACCCATATGAAGTTGTGATTGTTGCTTTTTTGCAAAGCATTCTGAGAAACGTCTCTCTATTCAACAGCTCTTAATTCACATTTCTATTGACTTGACTGTTGGATCTCTCCAGGCACCTTCCAGGAATTTTTAAGTTTTCGCACATTCCATTACAGCTATACACAGAAAAGTTAAAGCCAATCTCTCAGCCACTGCAAAGTTTCTGCAGTCCCCTGAGTAACAGAGAAGCTTAAATAAACTTTCATGTTGGACATAGCATGCAGCTTTCCAAGTTCCAGTTCTGGCTACTGATTCTAACCAGGGCTATACAGCCCACTTTTTGATCTAAATTCTACTAATATTAATTACAAATAAGTTCACAAGAAATCAGTTTGTTGATCTTTGCAGGCTTACTTTGTATCAACACCAGTCTATGGTACACTGTTGCTAAGAGCAAGACGGTTTCTTTCTTTTCCTCAAGTTTTCATGAGTTTTTTCTCTCGACAAAGAACTCTGATTAGGTAACTTGTGTGTTCCAGTTCTGGGGAGAGTGTGCATGTCTTGGGTCATGTTTTGGTGGATTTTAAAAAATTTTACGTATATACATGCATATATATGTTCCTAGCACACACGGAGTTTGCTCCAGTTTTCATGAGACCACTGACAATAATACTTCTTAGTCAGCAGAAGAYGCCAGTAGCCACCCACATTTTGGCTACTGCAYTATGAATTTGGAAGACAGCACAGARATATATTTGCTGCCACTCTGATGACTGTCCTCTATTCTCATTAGACYGAGACACGATAGAGGAAGATGATGCCTAATCTTAATATGATCAGGGTCAAGCAATTCAGTGGTTTGCTCCAGTAAGTTGGCAGGCCTGAAACTCCTATCAGACAACCCTAGRGTCATTTAAGTGGAAGGGACTCCTGGAGGTCATTTAAATGGACGGGACTCCTGGAGGTCACCTAGCTCAATCTCCTGCTCAAAGCACAGCAAACATCTACATCCAGACAGGGTTCCGAGGGCTTTCTCTAGCTGAATCTGCACTCCAATTTTGGGCTAATTCCATCAATGTTCATTTAAATACCTTTTTCTTTTAGTGACTTCAGTTCAAGAAATAAYTGAACTTTTTAAAATATCCCATTTTGCAAGAAGTTGGAGAAGTACACAAGTTAAGAGTTTTTATTTACAATACAACCATTGTACTTTCTGACCTGCGATCAAGGTCACCAGAGAACAGGCCCCTTATGATTCAAAGTAGTTGGGTTGAGACATCTGAATGGTCACAAGAAATAAAAGCCGATCTCTTTGTCCATCGATTTTGTTTAGTATGGGCTGAACCATAGCTTAAAACCACCTTCCCAACCAGTTTTAAGTTCTAGACCAATAACAAGAGGTCTTTAGGAGGCACTTGCTGCTGAAGTTCAAACAAGCGAATGTTCCAAATTTGCTTGTTTGTTTAAGTAAGTGAGAAAGATGGGGTGTGTGTGGGGGGAAACAACAAGCAATTCTCTTAACTAGAATTCACAAGTGCAATCAGCTAGAAAATCCCCCGTCTGTTTGTGAGGAGGGAGTTAAGACTTTTCCAAAGACTGAAAGACAGCTCTGCTCAATGGATAGTAGTATGTACAAAGCACCAAGTGTGAAATCCTGACCCCACTGCTGTCAGCAGTAAAATTCCCATAGATTTCCACAGGGGCAGGATGTTCAAACCTGTTCAGACAATTCATAAAGCATCATTTCAAAGGCACACCTTTCCATGAGATTCCCAAGGGCCTTTTGAGTTTTGACTTAAATGCCTGGATTATTTTTACAACTGCAGTTATGGGTCCTTTGTTCACAGGGAGTTAAGCAATACAAAGAACACAGCAAGAGAACAATGGAGGCATTACCATGCATGATTTGTCTTAAAAAAAATACTCCTTCTTTTCATGAAGTTATAGATCCAATTTCAGTCTTTATTATCACTTTGCCATATGAGAAAGTGGTTCTTAATTTTAATAAAGGAAGGGAGCTTCATATTTCAGCAAGAGCTAAAGAGCTTCCTGTGATACAGGAGGTGGAAGGCTTTTGTTAGCAGCTACTACAGGCTAGATTCACGGAGRAAAAGGGAAATAATCCTTTCCACCCTGAGCAAATAAATCTTTTCTAGGACATACCCTATGGCAGGTGGTTACCCAAAGGCATCTTTTCTGGTTAGAGAACATGAGATCATCTCTGCCTCCTCCGCTTTAAGGTGAAGTGAGAGAATGTGCTAAAAAGCACGTATTACATTTCACTTATCACCAATCCTGGTGTCCAAGCAAGTATTTAAATATACRGTGCACCACTGGATTAATAAAAAAACTTGCCACTAATTTAACTGGTCTGGAGCAAGAGGCATATATTTASCTTCAGAACCTTTTGCTGAAATTTGTGAGTCATTTTCTCGCTTGCCCTTAAAAAGGGATCTRCAGTATATTTAAAGAGATTATCATATAAAACAACTGTATTCTATTTTATGTCAAGAATGACAAGTTTAACCCAATTCACAAAACAAAAAAAGTATTCACACAGGCACGTGTAGCTAACCTTTGAAAAAATARTATTAGAGGCCCACCATTCCCATTTCTTGCTACTGTATACCTTTTAAAATGGAAATTCTAATTGTTTGGTTAGCTGAAGCTTCTGAACTATTTCAGTTTAAAATGCTTTACGGAAATTCCCTTTTCCCTGAAAATGACCAATAGCTCTATTATTTTACAACCTTTCCCCTTAGACCCCATCCACACTAGTGCTGTAGCTGTATTAGCAAAATCCATCTTCAAATGCGGTTTTCACTGGCAAAGAGTAAACATAGCTTCATAAAACAGTTTGTAATATTGTTCCATCTCTGTTCTAGCAAAGGAAATGAAGTTAGCTGCAACCTGAGTATGAGAACCCCACGAGAACACGGCCCACGCAGCAAGCAGGACAAGGATCCAACGCAGCATGCACTAAGCGCATAGAGAGGCAAAGCGAGCGTGGCCCACAAGTCTCTTGGCCTGGATGCCCCAGGTGCCAGGGCAGGCTCCCCGTGCATTTTACAGATCTTTAGTAGTGTTAAGTGGGACAATACATTATTCATTGCATTTCTAGAGTCTGACTCACAGTACAAGGGAAGAGATAACCCTAAGAACCTCAGAGCCAGGTACAGGAGACACTGCTAGTCAAATACTCGTAACTAGAGAATTGGTAAGACATTCCCTGACAAACTTCAAGCCAGAACCAAAAGGAGAAATGGAGAAACCAAAGCAGAAGAGCTGGCTAGCATTTGTATCTCCCACTTCTCCTGCATACTATTGCTCACAAAKGGATTTAACTGTGATGAAGCAAGCTGGAAAATATAGAAGTGAGACACAGCATGTTTTTATGATTCTTTTCATGCAGCTGAATATAAAATCCTTGCCCTTCTTTCTACCTGGGAAAGATGGATGGCCCAAGGAATGTAAAGCCATCCTCCCAGCAGGTGGTCCTGCTCTCGCAGACCGACCTTAATGTTTAATTGTCACAAATCAACTCCAACCTCAACGCTCAGGCTGCTGCTACCCCTTTCCATCTTTAAACTGATCACAACTTGGGATCCTCTCAGGTTACTAAATTCGTTTTTGGACTCATTGYCTAGAAAAAACAAAGAGGCAGCAACACACACCGCTCCCTGCAGCCCATGTAACGCGCTGACATCGCACAAGGAGACCGGGCTAAAAACACGTCAACTCTGTGTGTGTGCGTGCATGTGTGCGCACACGCATGCATCTTATTTTATTTTTTTGTCCAACTGGAATTAATCAGGAACGATAAACGCTGTCTCCTGAAGGCAGCCGTGGGGGGATGAAATATGCCTCTTAAGCTTATCAGCTTGAGCGCCACTGAAGAGAAAGCTGGCTTCTAAGCCTGGGGATAAYGGGCTGTCCTTTCAGGAAGGTATCAGAGGTCTCAGGAGAGGCAGCCAGCACAATGGTGTGACCTTCAGCTAATAAAGCCCACCCTAGAGTCCAAAGAAGCTTGGGGAATATTGACAAAAGTTCATATTTACAACAGCCTGGACTCCTTCCAGATACCACTACCAGTTTAGAGAGCTGCAGTCTCTGTACATACACTCACACAGGCTTTTATTCTGTCTCCTCCTTTCTCTCTTTGTTCCCATGCTGGTTAAAAAAAATAAGTCAGAAAGTGGCAATTCTTCCATTAACAAGGTCCCACCAGCATCTTTTTTAAATGAAAAGTTATTCAAAATTTCAATTTCAACCTCAACACCATCCTCTGCTTGAAGGAGATTCAAGGCCTCTTGCAAGGATTCTCAGTGCGTCATCATGCTCATCAGGAAGAAAGCATATGTGTTTTTGTGGAAAATCTGCTGATGTATTTATAATTCTTTAAACAAAAAGGCAGCCAACATATTGTAAAATGAGAAGTTTTTGTTGGTTTTCTTTTCCCTCC
The DNA here is from genome assembly GCF_003343005.1 of Rhea americana. NCBI lineage: Eukaryota > Metazoa > Chordata > Aves > Rheiformes > Rheidae > Rhea > Rhea americana. The sequence continues at coordinate 414,805 of NW_028186388.1, forward strand.
CCCCCTTCTTAAACAAGCGCTGGCAATCAATGCAGTCCCAGTCAGAAATACAAAACCAAAGCTTTTTCAAGCAGAAACTGATCCCCCCCCCAAGTCTGTGCTGTGGTTAGCAAAATGAGGTTTAGCCCACAATTGAAGCGCGTAGGCATGACTGGAATACAAATAATAAATAATATTTTAAAAACTGTTCATGCAGTTAAAAAAAATTTCGAAACAGAAAAATTGTTTGAAGTAAAAGTTTCATTTTTTCCATGTCCTAACGTAATTCCAACACAAACATATAAAAAGAAAGATTTGGAGGAAGTCTGTTTTCAAGGGTAATTTCATTGAAATCAATATTGAATCTCAAAGCATTTAATGGAAATAGCATTTTCTGTGGCAGAACTGTTTTGATCACTTTTCAATCCAGCCATGCCATTCTGCCATTTTCATTTATCTGCCCCATAATTTATCTTTGCCATCCTGAAAACAATCTTGCCGGGATTCAAAAGGGATCAAAAAAAAGTAATTGTTCAGAACATTGCCCACATAATGTCTCCTAAAAGGTGCCTCTGTAGCTTGGCAGTCTCATTTTCCATGACAGTACTCAGTAGGAGTCAGTGTCCTTGAAAACTGAGGACAAAGGCTGGACAGAACATCAATGACCCAAAAGTCTTGCTTTTGTAGTCCCTGCTTTCCAGTAGACAAGAACCTGTTTCCATCAACAGCTACACAGTCACACCAGCCACACCGACAGGACAGGCTCACAGTCAGTTTTCCAAGTTCCTTCAGTTTTGGCCCAAGTATGAAGAGTACCTCTATTCGCCCCATCCTGTTCATGCATACGCACTGTCAAAAGAATTCAAGTGATTGATTATAACTTGGCTGAATTCAAAGTAGTCAAAGTACACATTACTGCTCTGCTTAAAGCTCTCACACAAGCACTGTCATGGGTTGTATCAAGGCTAGTAAGAAATGATATGCACTGGGACATGCACTAGATGGCCCAGGGGATGGGATGAAGAGTCTTCACTTTATGGCCACTGTTTCAAAATCTGGCTGGATTCAACAGACATCCTATCCCTATAATGACTACTCAGTAACCTGCCCAACATCCATCCATACCATAAACCCAGTGAATTTGCAGTCAGGTATCGATTCCTTTGGGACAGAAGCGCTGCTACTGCCTCAGCTGTAGGAGAGTGCTGACCAGCAGCAGAATTAGCTCCCCTCCATCCTCATTCCCCCAAATTGCTCCAGATTACATTGGTACTCCCTCTAGGGGTGAGTCAACAAAATCAGTACGCAGTATTACGCTTAAGCGGTCAAAATACTAAAGAAGAAATATAAACAGGAGGTCTGTGGTGTCATCAGGGAAATGACACCATACGCATCTTGGAAAGATAGCAGCTAATTGATCTGGGGGGAAAMCAGCACAGCACCACAATATTTCACCGGAAGAAGAAAGTTGGAGGAATGAAAGGCATGAGGTTCCTTTGGTGGGAGGCAGCAGCTCTGCTTGGCCGGAGAGCTGAGCAGGACAAAACACCCAGGACCACTCCACCTGGGAGCAAGGGGTGGAAGGGAAGACCTCCAAAGCAGTGTAATGCACAATTTGCTACGGTAAGAGAAGGTGCTACAAAACACTCCCAACCAGCTGCCTGACATAACCAAATCAAACTCGTCTCACCACCCATTACTTCAAAGCTGTGAGCTTATGCCTCCCGCCGCAGCTTTTCGCTGCTAACCTTCAAACAGAATTGTTTTATTTACAACAGTGAGTTCCTACGGAGAAGCTCCAGAAACAGATGTGGCTGGCTGTACTCTTACACCTGGTTTCTGTGACAGAAACCCCCGCTTATCAAGAAATCACAGGACATTGAGCGTTTTCCAGTGACACAGGCAGACATAGGACCTGTTTTCCATCATGGAGGGCAACTAAGTGATCTCTCACTGCCGCCCTTTTCACTTCCAAACCTCCACTGTGCTCAGAGAGTCTTGCTTTCAAGGCATGCTTTTAACACTGACTAACAGAGAGAAAGGCTGACAAAAGCGAGTCTTGCACATCCCCTGCGCACAGACGTCCAGGTTCCTCCACACAGCTGCYGGGACATGGACCTGCCACGGGGCAAGCATGGTCTTGGAGCACTAGAATGAGAAACCYGCATCACCCGGCCGCGTTGTCACATTATATAATGTAACACTTTGTCTTTTTGGAGCTAAGAGAGAAAATAATTCAGGGCTTGGAATTGCTAAGAATTAAGAATTAGTATCAGCCAAGACCAAGATTGGATTTCAGAAGTCCGTTTCCCTCTGAATTTTGTCTTGCTTCCCGTGACATGCACAGACTGAAGATTTTCTCCCGAGCAACCGCTGCCTGACTAAAATACAGCACACCCTTTCCATAAAGTCCTTTGTTAAAACATCTTTGCCATAAAGCTGCAAAACCTTGGCTCCCGAGTACATTAAATCCTTATAAACCTGCCTTCATTTTAACCGTGCAGTATTTCAAGACACAAAGCGCTTCTTCCAAAAGATAGCACTTTAATGAGGAAAGGGGTAAAATATATAAACCAAACCTCATTATAGTATAATTTCTGGGAGACAAGCATGCTGTTATAAAAAGATGCCATAGCAATTGCATTACACATGGCTTGAAGATTTAACACTTTTAAAAAGCCATTGCTACTTTCAGCCACTGGCTTTGTTTTGTTTTGAATATAGCAGGAAACATCCAGAACTACAGGCCCACCGTCAGCTATATTTTTTATATTCTGTAAGTCGTTGCAAATTGTGGATTCAACTCTACTGCGTGCTGACAAAAYGTAATGTGCACCAGACATTAGGAGACTGGCTACAAGTTACTGTTTTATACTTGTACCTTTAAAACCTCTGCACTCTTCAAAGATCTGCTGCTTGAAATACAATAATGTAGCACTGACACAGTAAATTATCCAGAACAGATCCAATTCATAATGGAATTAAAGTGCTTATAATGATAAAGCTTGTTCACAAGTTAACACCAATGTAAAAAAAACCCAAAACAAAACAACAAAAACCTAGAGTACAGTGATGAATACAATGCAGTTTAATACTACTTGCCAGATAAGCCAAGGTAACTGGCACATCAAAGCGCCTGCAACTGGTTTCCAAAAAAAGTTTTTTTTTTTTTTTTTTTTTGAAGTGCAACTTACTTCCCCCCCATGTAAACAAACAACTCTCAACTCTTTCCCCCTCCCTTCCCCCACCAACCAGAAAAACATTACTAGAATAAAGCATTATCTTAAAGAAGAAACTGTCTATCCAAGGAGCATCCCGAGTTACATTGGTCTGGAAGACTTAAAACTAGTTTAATCAAGTAGCCATTATCGATTATATTACTTCCATATTATGTCTTCCAGCTGTAACTGCTGAAATTAAATCTTAGCAAAGATTAAGTATTTAATACAATCAGCAAAGAAAACAGCGAAAAAAAAGACGAATGTAAATGCCACCAGAGAGACAACTGATGAAGGAACAAAAAGACACCCAAACAAAACGAGGCCACCCCAAAACCAACAGCAGCAGAGAAACACACTTCACTACAGCTTTCATGTGAAGCACATATAACATTGATGGTTACTGGTAGTGAAGACACTGTTGGAAAATTAAACCCAAAAGTGACAAAATTGGCAGGTTTTTTTGTGTGTTTCTTGGCACTTACTCTTGGAAATTATGCAAGGAGAGACAGAATTTCAGCAAATATCTTAGTTATTGCCACAGATCTGGATCAACAGCAGGGTGAAAAGCTGACATTGTTACTCATGACTACACCCGGGTTAGGATAATCCTCTCTCTTTAGCTAATAACGTATGTAGCTAATAATAAATGAAATTCTGGACTGAAGGGTACTGATTAATACAAGGTTCAACACTCACTATAYGATTATGATCATGGAGTAGCTCTTCTGACTGTAGTTCTCAGAGAGGACATCTGAAGAGACCATAATGCACAAACACTTTCTCTAAATGCAGAACCAATACCCTAGGCTTTAGGTCCTGTTTCTGATATACTTTTAAAATGCTCATTTCTACTGATGTGACTCTTCTTTCGAAGTTTAAAGTAAAAGGAGAACAGATTCCTCCTCCACAACTCCCTTTTAAGTCACAGGTGGACTCATCCAGCTCTTGCCAACTTTGCCACAGGAAAAGACAGCCAGCTGGATAACCCCGACCAGGATGCCACCGTAAGAATTGTCACAGAACACCTGGCACTAAGGCACCCAGTCTAGCATGTGCCTTCCATTAACACAGCCTTCACACTTACTTTAATACTTTTCTGCTTAGCTCTGCTATTAAATTGCAAGGAAGAAATAACTGCGAGCAAATGTACATGCTACTTTTGTTTTAGAATCTTCCCACTTCCTTCCTTCATAAGAAGATTTGGGGTGCTAGAAACTGGAAGCCTTACCGCAAGCGTATAACGAGACCCTGAGCTAACAGGTTAGCTGACGTGGACATGTTAACAGTGAATTGGCTTGGAGACAGTAAAAGGAAAAAAAAAAAAAGGAGAAAAAAAAAGAGCGAGAGACAGAGAGAGTGAGAGAGACAGAGACAGCAACCAATTCAGCTGCAAGAAATCAAGCTAAATCAGTCCCAAGTGCCCATGTTGGAGAGACTTGAGCTCATACCTTGCTTGTTATCAAGGCACTCCTGATACGAGTCAGCTCCAGTTCCGTTGAGGTCTACAGACAAAACAAAAAGTTTCATTCATATCAAACGTAAATATCACAAGCTTCTCAAATGGCAACCTTGCTGGAGCAGTGTGTTACGTGCAAATAACTCTAGTTCTTTAGAAGGCCATGCCGGTTTTCTGGCATAAACCGTGACTTGTTACAGACAAGCTGCAATAAATGCACACCAACCTGCTGTGGTAAGCCTGCTCTTGTGCTCAACAGCAGGTGCAGGGTGCTGTCCCCCCAGCCTGCCCACGTACCCATGTGCTGGCCAAGGCACAAGGGAGGAGATTAAAAGCTGCAGCTGCTCTGAGCAAGTTCCTCAAGCAAACGAAAGATGGAATACTTTAGTTTCAATCCATCATTACAGTGTCCACTGCAGATCCTATCAAACCATGGGTTTAGACCAACAGATCCCAAACTATGGCCTGGAATAGACTTYTTTGTGGCTCATGGCACTGCTATCCTTTTGGCTTTTTGTGGCTACATCATATTAAAGATCACTAAAAATACAATAACATACTTTCCAAAGATTACTCTTCCGTGGAAGCAATACTGCCCTGTAGTTACCACTAAGATTATTTGATCCAGCAGGAGGAGAGGAGCTAGTCCATGTCATGGAAGTGGGACAGAAGCTGAGACACTTAATAAGTGTGTGTCCCACCCAACGAAGGAACCTGGCAAACTCCAGTCACGACAGCATAACCTGGCTGCCTGCAAACACAGCTGCGGTCACAGAAGTGCTTCTCACAATCAGCATGGATCTCTCCTAGCAGAAACCTTCATCTGCACTGGGGTTCAACTATATTTAATTGGCTTTGTGTAAAAATGGTTTAAATGGAGGTTAGCAGAATCACGTTACAACATGGCTTGGACCTCAAAAGCAAACCGAAGAATGTTCCATCATGGCTTTACTACTGCTTTACAATCCCATTCAACCACAAAGAARTTTGGATGGTCCTTAAGGAAAAGTTATTAAATACATCTGCAAACCCTGGATAAACTAATACTCTCAGATGCTTACATGCACTTTACATACTGCTTTAAGCATGCAGAGTACAGCTGAATCCACATACGATGGCTGCTTACGCACGTCGGGGGTCCTCAGAAAGTGAATGTTTTGTACACCATCCATGCCTCTGCAATGAGGCTGCAAATGATGTTAAACTCAGTTCTGCTGGATAACTGGGCTACTGACCCACTCCATAAGATTACCCATGGCATGATCTCCAGGTGCACTGGAGATGGCACTTCTACTAAAATAACTTTTTCTGAAAGGTGATCAGAGTCATGAAAACAGTCATCACTGCAGGACTCGGAGTTTCTGCCCCATTAGGGCTGAACTGGGCAGACAAGTCAACCACTCCAGCAACACAACTTCAGCCACACCACGCAGAAAATCTGCACAACTGCAATGAGATGATCTCTTTCTAGGCCAAAAGTCTAGAGTATTGTCCACAATAGAAAAGGTACCTGAAAGCAACCCTATTTTTGCACCCACAAGCAGCAGCTAGCCTCCGAGTGTGATGGCTTCCTGCCAATGCACATGTGTGGCCAGCACATTCCCACGCTGGCCATCCTCACCAACAGCTGGTGACRGCTCCTTGCACACATGAAGAGATTCAGATCAGATTTAAGAGGTTTCATGTTCAGGAGTAGCATTTTATGAACAAAAAAGCAAAAATTAAAGTTGCCCACCATTTGTGTTGTGTAAATCCCAGATAATAGATCTTCCTCCTAATCCTAATGAGGCTGTCCTATTAAAATCTTTATTAGCTTTCAGCTTTGCAGATTGCCCAAAGGCTCATCAGTTTCCCTATCTCTCAGTACCAAGATCTGCTTTAACTTTTACAAATAGCTCTAAGATATTTCCCAGCTTATCAGCATTGCCAAGCAGCCTGTCTTATCATTACTATTGCAGATAAAATAAATGAGCTCAGGATGATATGAATAATGGCATTTTCTGTAGGCTGGTTTCCCATTACATTTTCAACAGATTGTAGATTTAAACTTCACCACAAAAGAAAAAAAAATAAAAGGAGGGGGGAAGAGTAGCTTTTTTTTCTTYTCTTTCATTTACCTTCACTGCCTTAGAGCACAGGCTATATTTTTAAGCTCACCTGATGTGAGCCAGTAATTAATTTTGAAAGGGAGCAGAAACACCTTGGTTCTGCCTTCTCTGAAGGCCAAAAGCACAGTTACTTCTGGGATGTTTTTCCAGCTGCTTTTGTTGGAGAGAGGCAAGGGCTGAATTGCACTCTGCCTAATGAAGCCATCTTCATTAGTCTGTTCCCTTCCCTCACAGACTAGGAATACGAGCCGGATTGGGAATTGAAACCACGAGAAGCAACCGAGCTGCATCTGAATTAAAAGCCGAGGCCGCGAAGGTCTCCGACGCCTGCTCCCGGCCGGCRAGCACGAGGCGCCCGCGGCACGGCACGGCACGGAGGTCACCTCCTGGCAACCATTTTCCGCCCGGTCCCTGCAGCCAGCGCTGCAGGGTTAAACGCTCTCCCGTTCCCCAAATTCCTAGCCCTGCCGCTGTACCAAGGTTATCTATTATTGGTAGTGACAGGTGAAAATTAATCTCCTAATTATTTCTTGCTGCGTAATCTGCACTGAAGAAGCAACATAAAAGGATTAGGGTACGCCCGCCGCGGAGGGCTTCGCTGGCGAGCCAATCATCCGCTGCGAGAGGACGTGGGTGTTCGGGAGATTTATGCAGGATTTCCGACCATTTTGGAGGCAGGCTACGCTCTAACTCCACAGCCTACAGCTCTGGAGGGAGGATCTACCTGCAGGCATCTCACCAGCCTAAACATTTTTTACTGTTGACTATTTAGGGAAGAAAATAAGGATTTGCACTTATCAAGTGTTTGTTTTTCTTTTGGTAAACCCAGTTACTGCAGAAACGGCATCCACACACACACTTTTTTCCTCYCCCTACAAACGCACTCCAGTAAAGAATTCAACCCAGCTTGCTTTAATTCAAGATTAAAAGTCTTGTAGCTATCTTCCAGGGCAATTTAACTGTAACGTTTTTCCCACAAGAATATAAACTAGGCTTAGAATTTACTTTTAGAATTAAAAGTAATTTACAAAAAAAACAACTCCCTCATTTTCTATACAAGACATTTCTATCTTTGGCAACAGCGTGAACTGCAGCCTTGCAACGCTGTCTTTATGTGAGCTCGAACTCCCCGCTTACCTCACCACCCACCAGAAAGCAGGGGTTATCGCCACAGCGTTAAAGATGACACCTTTTATTTATCTTAGCCTTTTCAGTGCAACCACATAAGTAAAACAGACACTCTGGAGAACCTGTTTTTTCTGTTTCCAGGCCAATAGCACAATCTCAGTTCAGATTTACAAGAACTGACAATCACGGGGTCACATTTTTGCCAGGTAAAATTACATTAGCTACCTCGCGATACGCTCCTGTGTTGTAACTGCAAGTGTGAGACTGTTAACGCACGGATCTCTACGCGTCAAAAAAAGTCTAGCAGGGGGATGACACAGGGCAGCGATGAAGGCCACCACCTCAACACCACCACCTGCACCCAGGGCAGCGATGAAGGCCACCACCTCAACACCACCATCTGCAACTGAGCTCTTGCAGCACTGTCGGTCACACGTACTCTCAGTATCTTTGACAGTGGCCTTCTCGCCAGGATATGAAAACTTCAGCAGTTCCTTTATGCAAGCTCCTAATGCTTAAATCCAGCACCAGTTTCCATCTGTTGGGAAAGTCAAGGCCTTCCACAAGCTTTRAAAACAACACCTGGGCACCTGTCATCCTGATTTGCACTGAAAACTGTAAGAATCTCCCAGCTTAGTAAACGTGCGGTGAATCACAACAGGCAATCGGCACTAAACTGAGCCACRAAAAACCCCCAAAACCCCCAAACTCCCACACAATTGGGAAGAGAGTAAAACTGTGAGTGCCCTAAGAAATCCAGCCATGCTTCAATAGCTGTAGTGTACCGGAACAGCCACGAGGTGGCACACAAAATACTACAAAATATTATCAATGAAATGCTCTAATAGGAGCCTGGACTTCAAAACAGCCATTGCACCTTTAACTTACTAAAAATAGTTGTAATTGGACAAATCTGCCTCCATTACCAAAGCCACCATTAGGGGTCACTGCGCTACCTCCACTGCTAGGTTCAGCCTAACAGGGACTATAATTTTCAGCAAAATAAGCAAAGCTGAAGCACATTTGTAACTCTGGGGGGGTTGGGGCAGAAGCTGGACAAACCACTCAAAAAATTACTATAATCACTAGTACACAAGTTTTAAATGAGCAACTCAAACTAACCAAATTCCTCACCAGTGACAGGGGTGTTAAGATTTTTCATCTCCTTCCTCTGTTGGTTTTAACACCTTTAAGCCTGTATTTGACGGCAGCTTTGCCAGGTAGCTCGATTTTCAGTTCCTGAAGGTTAAAAGCTCTTTAGATTCTGAACAGTAAAAATGCTGAAGTTGGGAGGGCAGACGCATGGAAACGAATTATTTTTCTGCTGAAAGCAACCACTACTGAAACTGCAAGAATATATTTAAGTGAATTTTTGCAAATGCTCTCTTCTGCAGCTGAAATGCAACAACTCCTTAGGAGATTATAAGGACTCTAAAAAACACATCCAGCTACCTTCGGTTATTAAACTCACAAGATCACATATAAATATTTTTACGTATTTCACATTCACCGGCATAAGGGTAAGATCATCTGTGTTTACACCAGTGAGGTTGGAGATTTTCTTTTGAACTGGTTCCATCTTTCAATAGATAAACAGAAATAATTTAATGAAGCCAACAACAGGAGCCTAAGCCTTCAATGTTTTGTCTTTGGCATTAAACACATAAGGAAATTAATGACTACCAGCTCTTATTTTGTGAAAGTTTTAATCTCACGGTTACCTAATTCCTCACACTGTAATTATCAGAACAAAGGAAATGTGTCCACACGCAAAGCACCCACCTCCTAATATACCAGTATTACTTTTAAGAAGCCTATTTTTCAGTACGATATTTTGTTTATGGAAGTCTGAAATTCTTATCCATAGGCATTTCCCAAAAATGCTCCATCACTAACCTCATTATGTGATACAGAAATTCTCCCAAGGGATATTATGCAATGGAAATTCCTCCTTCCTCTCCCTAAGGAGTATATTTCTCATTACATCTCCTAGTAATTGATCAGTCTAGGAAATCGTTTCTGGTAAAACCATACGTTTTTTATTTTTTTTCTAAACCTAGTTCACAATTTCTATCTTTATTCACAAGGATAAAAGACTGCTAAACCCCCAAAATTTCCATTTCCGATGCATAACACCGGCTCAAACATGCTATTAAGTGAGGAGCAGTGCATTCTTGTACCTGCCTGCCTTCAGATCTTGCAAATTCAGGCAGTCATTAAAATTAACCAGCCTGCATTTCCTATTCTGACCATACAAATGATTTTACTTGACTGAATCTCCTATGATCGTTTTTTAAAAGTCTGCTTCCTATTCAAATATACCTGGACGCTATAATCCTTGGTTATCACAAATCATTCAACACAAGGACACTGGAAGTCAAAAAAAAAAAATTTAAGGCATAAAATGACGTACACAGCAGTGCTTTCAAATGCACCGTACAACACAGACGAGCCCACTGAAGAACGCAGCCCTTTCGGTGCCACTTTTGTCAACACACATGCACACCACTAAACATCTTGCAGTTCTTAGTTTAAAAAGCACCAACAGAACTAGCAGCCTTTACCAAAAGTTAATACTTCAAATCTCAATTTTCCTGCAAAATCAGAGCAAAATAAATACCAACTGCTACTAGATATCTACAGTCTATCTGTGGAATTCAAAGCATGCTCCGATCCTTCTTTAAACTTGAAAATACGCGAGCCRCTTCTGACGCCGTTGTATTTACCTAAAACAGGCCACAAGTTCCAATATACGACTGCATGTCCCGATAGTGAACGAGCAAAACGTATCTTGGTGTTACTCTATCCTGCTGCTTGTTTATCAGAGTGCATCAGTCTATTCCATAAACAAGGCTTAAGGTTTCACTCAGAATAACCCGAATAAATCCAAATAAAATGAAAAATCATCCCATTCTTGTAAAAAAACCAAAAAATAAAATAGAATGAGAGACACACTAAATAAAATACTGCCTTCTTTATCCTGTAACATTATTCACCCCTGGAAAAGAAAGCCAGGMGGCACAAGCTACTACCTTTCCACTTTCACTTAGGGTGTTTTTAGAAAAATGTTGTCACTAAAGAAAAAAAAAAAATCAACAGAGCATTCCAAGTCTGCCGCTTGGAGGAAGTTAATGCTGTGTGTAGAAATCAAGCTGCTCGTCCTTTTAAGTCTGCATGCGAGGAAAATCGGATTTATACATAAACATAAACCTCTGAAGTAAATTCTGATCAGGGATGACCAGAGATTTTACTCTCTAGAAATAAGAATAGGAAGATTCTGTTTTCTTGTAATACCTCCGCAGCCTTTTCCAGCCGAGCTAGGTTTCCTTTCAAGAACTGATAATGGAAGTAAATAATTCCAGTTTCTACCGTACGCAGCAGCCTGGTTAAGGACAATCTCCAAGACTCAAAGCAATCATTCAGAACAGTAACTTACATAACAAGAAATTATCTTTGCTACAAAATTAGGTTAAAAGGACCTTAGATAYTGTAATGTTACAAAAAAAAAAAAAAATCAGGACATGCACAGAAAAAGATTAGCTAGCAAGCAGCCTCATGAGATAAATACGCAACTCGAAGAAGATTTTACAAGCCTAAAAAACGTTTTCAATTCCAGAATTCCAGAGAGACGTGCGAGCATTTGCCATTTAGAAAGGTCTCTCCTCCCTTCCTTCTCCCCTCGCCTTATTTCCGAGCTCTTTTATTTTCCAAATCATCTTTAGTTAACCAGTGACCTGGAAATCTTCTCTCACCCCCCCTCCCGCCGCTTTCAAATTTGTCACTTCTAAACACACAAGGTTTAATTTCTTAATTGGATTAAATATTTCGCCGCGGGAGCAGCGGGCGCAGCGGCAGCCGCGCGCTCCGGGCGGCCCCGCGACTTGCGGGCTCAGCCCGGCGCCGGGACCCGGAAAAACCCCCGAAACACCCCAAAACCGAGAGGAAAAAACGAAAACAAAACCGAAACTCTTRGAACTTGTTGCTGCGTGCGGCCGGGCGGGCTCGGCCTGGCGCCGCAGGGGTTAACCACCCGCTAACTTCGCTCGCGTTTCCCCCCGCCGGGCAGCGGGGACCGGCGCCGCCGCCGCCCGCAGCCCGGCCCGGCCCGGCTCGGCTCGGCCCGGGGAGCGGCCCCGCCCGCGCCACGCTGTCAGACACCCGCTATTCGGGCTTGCTTTGGGGGGGTTATTATTATTATTATTTAGGTTTTTTTCCTCCTCCTTCCCCTTACACTGGGGGCGGGAGGGTGCAAAGCGCGGTGTGGCTGCACTGGCGGAATGTGCGAAAGACGGTGAAACACTGGCTGCCTCGGGAGAAAGGGAAGAGAAAGGAAGAAGGGAAAAAAGACGAGAAAGAGAAGGCCAGGCAGCGGGGAGGGCTTTCCCCTCGCCCTCCGCGGAGAAGGGCGCCCCGCGCCCGCTGCCCCGCCGCGGCCGCGCATCCCCGACGGGCGCGGGGAGCCGCCGCCGCCTTCCCGCAAGCGAAGCGGGATTTTCCTCTTTTGCGGGGTGGGGGGGAACAAAACGGCGCGGCCGGAAAATTCACCCCCGCGCCGATCGCTCCGAAACGCGGGCGCAGCACACGGACG
>NW_028186388.1:429028-448337 GCF_003343005.1 Rhea americana
TACACAGAGTGTGTGCGTTGGTGTGCATGGCCTGTGCGTGCACGGCCTGCATCCGTGTGCAGGGTCTGTATCCATGCGCACGGTCACTGTGTGCACAGTCTGYGTGCATACGTGTGCTCAGTGTGTGCATGGTTTACAGCCATGTGCACACGAGCGTGCACATGGTCCATAGCTGTGCAGGCATGTGTGCACGGTCTGTGCACAGTGTGTGTGTGAACAGTTGGTACCCGGGTGCATGGTTGGTGAGTGCACGGCCTGAGTGCATGCACGCACACAGTCGGTGTCTGGGTGTTCACAGTGTCTGTGTGTGCGTAGTCCGTACACGGGCACCGTGTGTGTGTGATCTCTGCGTGCACCGCCCGTACCGTGCACGGTCTGCGTCTGTGCACAGGGAGCGTGCGAGCCTGTGTGTGCACGCGTGGTCTGTGTGTGCACACGCGGTCTGCGTGYGGCTGTCAGCGACGTCCGTACGCATGGGGTGTGCACGGGGCGTGCGCAGCGTGCGCCGGCGCGCCGCCCTCCCGCCTCCTGCCTTCGAGGGCTGAGGTCTGATCTCTGCCCATCTCCATCGCTAGTCTGCGTCCGTCCGTGTCCCTGCGGCGCGGCCGGGCCCCCGGGGAGCCGGCAGCAGGGCAGAGCGAGCACAGAAAAGCAAAGGAAACGTCTAATCGTCATTAACCTTCGCGCTGCAAACCCGCTGTTAGCAGGTGTAGTGAAAATACAGCTACGATCGGAGTGACGCGTAGGCGCTTCAGGAAACGGTCCACCCGCGGCGGCGGGCGCCGGGGAGCTGCGCCGGGGAGCTGCCGGGGCGCCGGCCGCGGCGAGCCGCGAGAGCGGGGCCGGCAGCGCGCCGCGTACCCGCGCGGCGCCCCGGCGCGGGAGCTGCCTCGCGGCGAGGGGGAGGGAGCTGCCTCCGCGCAGCTTTCATCTGGCCTTGAGAAATGATCGGAAGATCTTCGGGGAGAAAGGCTGTAAACATCTGTATACTATTAAATCCATTAGATGTGTTCATTATTTTATATTGATTGGTATATCACTACACAAAGTTAATATATTATGATTATTAGTATATTGTTAAATCATTAAATATGACAGCAGATGCAATAAATAATTTCCAGGGGATCTCTGCTGACATTTAGAAATTGACGGGTCTGTTTTTCCTCTAACCTCCCGGCTGGCTGGCTGCGGGGCTGCGGCTTCCCGGCTGAGCCTCCCCTCCCTCCCTCCTGCGAGCGAAGGCACCCGAGGAGCCTGCTCGGCCCTGCCCGCCGCCGCAATTAAAACACAAATTAACACGCAGCCCCACAGCAGCCTGCCGCGCGCGGCTGTTCACGCCACTTCCACCGGCTGCAGAGCCACGAGAAGGGTCTCCGCGGAGGCCGCTGCTCGCGCGGAAGGAGCCCCGGGGGCTGCTGGTGGGAAAACGCCGGGCTGCAGGAGCATCCCCGGAGCCCAGCCCGGCGCCGCGCTCCTGCCCCTCCTGGAGGAGCGGGCGCTGGCGCGAGCGCACAGCCGTGCCTTGCAGCGGGCGGRCGGGCGCCCRGCAGGGTTAACTCGGGACACCCCTGCAAGAGCGCGCAGCGTGACCCACGGGTCCTCTTCACTGCTAACCAGACTGGCCCTGCTACCGCACGATAAAGCCACGTGAGCTCCCACGTCCCAAACGAACTGCGCAGGAAGACGCGGGGACGGAGAGGGGAGGAGAGCCGGTGTCACAAATGACATCCAGATGTGGCAGCACTGTAAACGCGCGCATCAAGGGGCTCGCCCCTCAGGTTTTGCAGAGACAGCACTGGAGAAAGGACTTTCTGCATTTAAACAAATATTTGCGGGCAGAAAGCYGAGGACCCTGACGTCCCTGGTGCGCAGCAGACTCCTACCGACTCCCACGGGAACGATCCCTTCGTAAAGGCAAATACCACGCCATCATCTAGAAGGTCCAACCTTGGGTAAGGACCAGCGTAACCGAACGGGACATGTTTTCCGAAGACCAGAAGTTTAATTCTGCTAAYGCCAATCTGAAAAGGCCACTGCACAAAAGCATGTGTAAAAGCATGCGATCATTTAGATCAAGTCTCCAGAAATACGAGACACTTCTCAGCAGAATCAATATCACTCAGGGATGGCTCTTAAACCTTGCCAGTCTCATCAAATAAGCAAATACACAGACGCATTTCACAGCTTTGGTATTTGCTGCAGTAAAGCTACAACTAGAGTCAAATCACAGAAAAGGGAAGCTGGTAAACCACGTGGTCGCTTCATTTTATGAAAATGCAGCAGATTAAAGGCCATTGCCCAGGACAGCTCTGCAGAGCGTGACATCGCCGCACGCGCGGCTCCGCAGAGAACGGAGCGCCCGAGGGATGGCACGGCGCGCCGCGCTCGCAGCTGCATCGAGGCGGCGGCATCAGAGCCGCCCGCCGCCCAGCTGACGCTTGTGCCAAGCAGCAAGCCCTCCCCCGAGACAGGAATCTATTAGACCGAAATAGTTCCTCAGCGATAGCGCGGGGGACTTTCCCAGCACTCAAAGCCACGCCGCACCTCTTCTTTGGGAGCGAGAAAGCTCCAAGCAGTTTGAGACTAAGAGCGCTGACGATAGGAGGGGAAAGCACTTAACCAGAGCGTTGCATAAAGATGTCAGGAGGAAATYAGGATTTTACAGCAGAGAGAGTAGAAAAACACTCAGGCAGAGCTTGGATAAACTCCGGGCGAGATTCATTAAGAGCCTCCATCCGCCTCCTGCACCGTGGGCCCCACCTGGGCTTCTGCAGGGAGGTAGCCGGCGAGAAGCTTTATTGAATCTTTTATTGAATCTGTCTCTAGGCTGGTAACTGCGCTAGGGTACCCTCAGCAGGGCCTAAAAATAGACACCAAGTGACACAGGGATTTGCAGCGAAACCGTCAAAATATGCTCCCATTTGCATTAAAAGAAGGTGGCCCCCAGGGAGAGGGCGCGGGAAGGGGGTGCGCGGCGCGGCACGGCGCGGGGGGCTGCGCCCGCACCCAAAGCTGCTGCGCCGCCACCTGCAAGTGCAGCCGGGGCCCTGCTGCCCCCCGGCGYGGCGGGGGCTCGGCGACAGCCCGCCAGCCCCGCGCTTTCTGGTGCCGCACCGTTCCCCTCCCCGGCCTCAAAACACCCACGCTGCAAAACTATTCAGCCACCGGAGTATCGCGCTACATGCAAAATCTACAGCAGCTCAAGAGCTTAATTTTGACATACAATTTTCACTTGCTAAACAGAAAAGGGAGAGAAAGCCTGAAACTGTCTAAACAAAAGAATGTTTTTTCCCATTGCACTTCCAAACGTTCATAAACCGAGCAGAATACAGTTAGAGACGGCCCTTCGCCCGGGGGCATCCAAGGCTATGGCTCCAATTAAAGAGAACAAGGATGCAGGAGGTGGTACCTCCAGTCTGATTGCTCTCGCCTGGGGCAGCTAAGCCTCATGAATAAACACTGTTGACTCTAACTCTCAACAAAACAATTACACATTTGTTTTTGGAATACGTTTTCTTAGCCTTTCCACTTGCAATTTTTGCTACTGTAAACTAGCCAGGACAAGAATAAGTACCTTTGTGATTCTCTAAACATCCTTGTAATTGCGGCACTTCACTCATGAAAGTGTATGTGAACAGAAGAAACGACCCCAAATGATACTGAGAAACATTCCTTTGAAGTAATCTTTCAGAATTAGATGCAAAATATTTACAGCTAATTATTATTACGAGAACTCGGGTACACACTGCCAGCTACTGGAGCGAAAACCTTAATCCAAAAGCCACTTATCTTCAAATCCGGAAGGCGGGAGGAGATGTTGTGGTTGCTYATTTGCACCCGGTCGTGTACCTGGTCGTGGGGTGAGCAGCAGCGAGAGCCCCGGCTGGGTGCAGCCCCGGCGCTGCCCCATCTCGCCCCGAGGAACCGCGACCGCTCTCCAAGCGGGACCCACCGGGGCACAGCCGGGCCACGAGCCCGTCGTTCCCCAAACTGCCCGCTCGGCTCCCTCTGCGACGCGCACGAAAGGAGCAGCAGGTCCGTGAGTCCATTTTTGGTTTTATACCGAGGATYAAAGTGTAAGAGGCAGCGGCTGAATCCGAGGGAAAGTGGGTGCCCAATTTCCCCCCACCCCAAGCACCAGCTCTCACAACAGCCAGMACGAAACCCGAAGCTCTTACAAAGGCAGAAGAAAATAGCCCCAGGTTGCCCTTATGGCCTCGTTTTTCAAGTAAAGACAGATGCAGAAGCAAACCAGAACTGTGGTTTCCCTCTGAGGATAATGGTGGAAGCAGAAGAATGGTTTTCTGAGCTTTCTAAGGATTTTTCCCAGAAAAGCAACCTTTTGCTACAAAGGCGAACAGTCAAGTACCACCCATTATTTCAAAATGTCAAGRCCTAAGCTGCAGTTTCTCTACTGAGCACAGAAGTTTTTGGAGAAGAAGTACACTTTTTCTTAGAAATGCCTCCTAACTGGATTATTCCCTTCCTTCTCCCTGTCAGCGCAGAGAGGAGACGACGCGGATCGGGAGAGCGGGGGGCAGCGGGCTAAGCCGAACCTGCAGCGCTCCGGCAGGGGAGCTGGGAGCGACGGAGCAACCCGGTCATGACGCTTGTCCCACGTTCGAGGTCAGAAGACGAGCAACGTTCCCTGCTCCTACATGTTATTTATATACGATGTTAAGCAACAACGTGCAAATGAGCTGGAGTAGAAAATATCAGACATGGCAAGATGTAACGCTGCTGCACTACACAGCTCAGCAGAGATAAGTGACTCTCCGTATGGGGCCCTGTATCCTAGGAGTGTTTATACTTGATTGTATAATTGGGACCGCAGCCAGCTCATCCTAAAATATACAGCACGAGCATGGTTAGGCATTGCATCTGTAACATATACAACTTTAGATGTCAAAGCATCTTTGTTTGAAGTCAACAGCAATAAAAACTGCATTTGTATGAGAGCTTAGCATGTGGGAATACATATTGCTAAACCAAGATGTTAACACATGGCCCTCCTCACTCTACTGCTGCCAAAAGTATGCCTTTCAAAATCAAAACGCGCATGCCAATAATCTGTAGGATATTTTAAAACTGAGAGAGATCTATGGCAATCTTCCAGTATGGGAGAAACCTCTTCTGGGGCAAATTTACCTTTGGTGGAAGCTGGCGTAACTCCTTCTACTTTGAAATATTTGGGTCTTTCACATATATGGACACAGTATGTATAAAAAATGCGTGAAAGAGGTTTTCTGTCATGTTTCATTTTGCAGAACCTCAAATATTGGTCACCTGGTGACTAACATATTAAAAAAAATTCAAATGTATACAGGTCTATCTTTTTAAGTAGCAATCTCAGCATTATTTTACTATGTCTCCCCAAAATTGTATCAGAACTGTGTTAAGCTTATGGGATTTCTATGAATTATCTTCCTGGATATTAAACTTCAAAACAAATATTATGATTGTATTCAGAAGGTTTGAATGGGTTGATGATTTTGAAAGTGCTACTTTGGCATCACCGTACAGCTACATTCTTCTATGTATGTTTTTTTAAAACACAAAGAAACTCTATTTATGAAAAGTCAGTCTTAAATCTATAGTTTGTGAAGCCATAATTTGTGGTTGCAATTGTGGTTAATTTAACAAAGAAAGCCTTTGGGTTCACAGTGCACCGTACTTACTATTTTTCATAAACTATCAGAGCAAAAAACCCCCCTTCAACATGTCAGATATATGATGATCCAGCAATGTTGCAATTTTCCAACTCCTATTTTGTGGTATACCATATTATATGCACAGGAATGCTACATCATTTATTCTGGAGCACAGCCCTGTAATTATTGCTGGCAAACTACTAATTACATACCGCCATCAAATCTAACAATTTTCCCAATAAAAAAAATAACTACTTTCGTGTAGAATACAGCAAATAAAACTATGAGTACAGGCATGTTTTTATTTTAGCATGCATGCATACGCTATTGATCCTCCACTCATTTACACTTCACCTAAAACATCTCCTAAGCACAGAACTATGCAATTTTTAACGTTATGGTGCAATGCCGTAGAAGGCATTTTATCATCAAAACTGGGCCTGAATTGTGAACTCTGCTTCTGAACTAGAACTTCGTCCTCATCTGAGAGGCATAACTCTCAGCTCAGATGGCTTTAACTTGGTCTGGTCCAGATTCGAGACCTGAAACAAAATAGGGGGATCTAGATCTTCATTTCCTCCCATTCGAGGAGATTTGCACCTGGAATTCTGACTTTTGGTCCTTTTTAGAAACTATAATATGGATCTCTCCCTGTATCCCCCACCAGGAGCAAAGGCCTGTCACCTGGAGAAGATCTGCCTCTCTCTGTCTCCAGGAGCTCTAGGGAAAGGCAAATTTCAGCTGCAGACCCTCTCAGTTTTGAATGTTATTTCTTCTAGGAAAAAACAATAGCAAGTAGCGTGGGGAGGAGGGAGGACGCAATAATACTTCCCCTAAGATCACCTGCTACGTGCACTGGCATTTACGGAATTTGGCCACAGATTTGACGGCTTTGGGCAGCCYCTCCCCACTCCATCATCTCCCCCGCAGCGCGAGAGAAGCTCGGGCAGAAAAATGGCACAACTGGATCTCTGTCTACGGATGCATCCACTCGAGACTGCTCTCGTCGAGCACCCTTGGGCGGCAGGATGTACGTCTGCGCCGGGCTCCCGCTGCCGGAAAGGGCAGCGACGAACCCGGCGGCCAGGAGCTCAGCGCTGGCGGCAGCAGGATCGTCCATGGGGCAGYGTGAGCCGACGGTGGAGCGGCTCCGGGAACCAGCGTTATCCCCGCGGCCAAGAGCTGCGGGTAGGCAAAGCCGGTGTCAGCTCCTGTTGCATCCTCCTCCTTCCTTCACAGAGACTCCAGCCGTTCGGGGGTGGCTGTGGGAGGCGGAGGAGGCCGCCGGGCCGCTCYGCTCCGCCTCTGAGGCTCCCCGGGCCTCCGGCCCGGAGCACCTGCGGGACTCCGCCAGGCTCGCTGCCTTCCGAAAACACGACCCGCGGCGGAGGGAGGCAGCATCCTGCAGGCAATTTTCTCAATCGGTCTCAATTTTCTTCTGTTTTAAAACTGCAGCTATAAATGACTGCAGAGCAAAACCCTGCCCTGCTTCCTTGAAGGTACGGAGCCACGCGCGGCACTTGCTGCTTGCTCTGCCAGTACCACGCGGAAGGAGCCAGCCAGGGGCACCTTCGAGGGACGTCAGAGAAACCCCGCTGGAGTACTGCAACCTCTGCGGTGGCACAGAGCACCCACCGCTAACACAAAGCTGCACAGAGCTGCAAAATCTGGCACAGCTCTGGTAAGCGTGGACTATTTACTTAAGTTTCTGGCATTTACTCCTCAGTGTCCTTAGCAGCTTCAACAAGACTAAAGCATGCTCCGCATGCCAAGCAAGTTGGCCGGTCTTAGTCACGGCCATGGTCAAACACAAGGAATTGCTTGACAGGAAAGTACTGCAATTAAAAACACTAAAAAATGTTAACAGAGCTTGCAGTCTGCAAGTTTAGTGTTGGATTTGAAGCCTGATGGTCTTCGGRAACTACCTTCAACATTAATCTCAGCAGGCCTTCTCGTGCACCAGCACTCCTTTTCCTTTTTATATCTCTGCCTTTATTTATTTTACAACTACAGAAATGGGTTGGTTTTAAAAAAAGGTGACAGGTATAAGACTCAGCTCATACGGATAACTCTGGAAAAAGAGATTTTCTTCCATGAGTCTACTTACAGGTTTGCTGCTATCAGCTGAGGATTAGTCAGCTAACATGGCATCTCTGTTGACATACATTTTCTCCCCACAGCTAAGACAGCTTAACTACTTTATACATCAGAATATGCAATGGCTAACCAGATACTTTCAAAAAGGAAAAGCATCTCCTACTTACTCATTTATAATTCTGCTTTCAATGGAATTGGAATCCACCAACAAAGAAAGAAACACCCCAAGCCCTCGTGCCTCTGAACTACGCTCTCGTGAAAAGCCTGACTTACGAGCAGATAAATAAGTAAACAGAAGCAGCGACTTGGCCAGTCTTGTAAGCACACTGAACCCATTCACGAACTTGCGTGTGTTTCCTCCTTCGACATACACACCTTACAAGGATTAAACAGAAAGGGAAACTTACAGCTTTAGACACACTGTGTCTCGCTCCCCGCTGCAGCACTATCTTTTCTGCAAGGATTACCAAGGCTACAGCCCCATGCAGCTGTCAGTCCCTGCGGGCTGTAATTCAGCTCTCCTCCTCTCACTCTATCCATCACATTTACACAAATCCCCAAGGTGGACTGCCTTCTAAATGTCTTTACCTTGTGCATTATCCTGGGGCTTAACAATCCAATATTGGTGCAGCCAAGGATAATTACTCTCCATCGATGATAAAACACCCCGGATCCTGTCAGGCATGGCAATTTGCATCTCGCCGCGCTGGGGATCAATAGGTGCAACAAAAGAGCGAAACCCGATGAGACACCGTGCGCCTCGCGCGGCCGGCGACGGGCCGATCGCACGCAGGGTCCAAGCCCTGCCGGAAAGGCAAGGCGAGGTTTCGCGTCTCAGCCCAGTCCCCAGCAGGGCTGCGCTTCTCGAGACTGCTGCGGGGAGCTCCGGGACCCGGGGGGACCCGGGGGGACCCGGGGGAGCGATGCCGACGACCTGCAGGCTCCCGGCAAAGAACGACTGCTATTTGCTTGCATCAGAGTGGCTTTTGCAGTTGAACAGTAAGCCAGGAAAACGGAGCAGACGGGGCTGTCTGGAACTCCGAGAGGGCCTGCTTTTTACGCCGTTTTATAGATGGGTTGATTCACAGTATCAAGAGGTCAAGTAACTAGTTTGCAATCACACGCTGCTTCAATGGCTCGCCTGGAAGCAGGCTAGTGGTTCTCGGAACTGAAACGCTTCTGAAGCAYCCTCCACGCGCACGGGCCCTGCGGAGAGCTCCCGCCCCACCGCCAGGCCAGCAGCAACGTCAGGTGTATTTAAAAGAAGGGATTGCAGAGTTATTCGACCACAACTAACCAGGTAAGCAGCTATACGAGGGTGGAGGTGGAATAAAAAAAATCATCCCAACCAATTCAACAGTCCTCTAACATTAATCCAATGCTGAATCCGATCACAGGTAAGGAAGAGCAGTAGCTGAGCTTTAAGTTCTCATTTTTAATCTAGAGAGATGCCAAGCCTCCTCCTCTTTCCAGTCTTTATTTGGAGGCCAGCAACACATTGACACGAGTTCATGATTCGGCTAACAGCCCCGCTGGTCATTCCTGCTTGGATGTGATTTTCTACCACTGCCAGTGCTTGGATTCAGCTCTGCTCATCCCTCAGACCAGCTTACATTAGCGACACCAAACCTCAGCCCTGAGCTGCTGAGCGAGAGCTCCCAGCAGGACACAGCTAGCTGTGTTAAATTTGGATTTTTATTGGGTTTCTGGTGGCAGAGCTACATTAGGCAGGAACTGCACAGCTCCATGCTCTTGCCAGACTGAAAGAAATGCCGACTTACTTTTCTTCCAGGGGAAATGCCTTTTAGTGAGGGAAAAGCTGATTTTGGGGGGATTCCCAGCCATATGAATGACAAGGTTTTAAAAAAGCCTCAAAACATGAATGGTGCAGAGAATGAAACAACATCAAGGGAAGAGCTGGGCATGTCTTTTCAGAATGTGTGTTCTGACACTGGTGAAGCTCAAAGAAAGAGAAAAGGAATGGAGAGGAAAAGAGAAAAACTCATCAGAAACCAACTGAGGATGGTCTACTCTTAAGAGAACATGTTGCTGACACAGACGTGTCACCAAGCCAACATCTGCTCCATCTCGAGGAGTCAGTCTGAGGCACGCTGAGCCTCCCTCCACCCTCAAACACAGCAACACAAAGAGTTGACTTGGCACGTTGGACAAAAAAGAGAAGAGCTTCTGAAAGCAGCAGTGAACTCAAAGGGAAGGAAGCTTGCTGCTTTGACGGAAAACTTTTCATTTTGACCTACAGTCTAACTTGCAGATTTTCTGTGCACAAAGGAGTCTCTTCCAAGAGGGGACACAGAAGAAATGCCACATTCTGGATTTCTAACACATATGGCAGTGGCTACTACAGTGAACAGGGGGGTTACGTATGGCAAGCCTGAAAAACTCAAACTCATTAACATTACAACATAGGATTATCACTGTTTCATGGTCATAAGGATTTGTCTCTTTCATCCTGATGGCTGCTTAGTGTCAGTTGATTCAGGTGCATCATATTAACTCCTAAGAGTAAATTTAATATTGATGAGAAGTACCAACCCTGCATCTGAAACCCTTTACCTTACATGTGCAACAGAGTAAAATCATTCTTTCTCACCCTGATCTCCTAATATCCTGAAATCTATCCCAGACTGATTATGTTACAGGCTTTCACGTCCCTTGCCAGCTTCAATCCCCAGTCTTTCTGGGGTACCAGAAAGGATTTGTGAACAGCACAAGACACAAACCGTGATGGAACAGCTTGTGACTATCCTACCTGGTGCAAGACACCAAACGCCAGCCTTAATTGCTCTAATCTAGACTCAGACAAGGAACCTAAAAATGAAAAGCCTGGCGCCAATTTAATCAGAGACACCATGCCTACACAAACTGCCCATTTTCTCCCAAATGCTCGTGGCAGCACTAAACTTTCAGCACTTTCCCTAAAACGTGGCTTCACAAATGGAGAACAGCTCTCGCAAGAGGCAACAGAGCTGGACAGGCATCTGAAAACTGGCACAGCTGGCTCCTCCACAGCAGCGCTCTGAACCTAGCCTGTGTTGCAGGAACCCATCACTCACCATGAAGAAAGGGACATTATTATGGCTTTCCATCTGTCAGTACAAAGTGAAATGTAACTTCGCACTGGGCTCTCCACTCTGCACTCAGGCACGGAAGATTTAGAGCTTGCTGCTATATTTTTGAAATGGGAAATTGGAACGAAGCTGCTGAATCATGAGAACAGGGGCCAACATCAGCAGCCATTTCTCCCCAGGGAAAACCACTAATCCCTTCTGATGCACCTGGGTGCGATTGATTCCTCAGGATTCCCGCACACTTAAACCTTCTCAGACTGTCAGAGGCGCATTGATTTGTTCGGTCGTGGAGAACGGAATGGATGTAATGGAGGTGATTTTTAAGGTGATGATTGCTATAGGTGGGTGAAGATAAAATGGTGTTAGATAAGCAGCCATTAGAACTTAAAACTGAGCCGCTCAGCCATCCGCTCCGGCCCTYGGAAAGGAGGATGATAACACTGTCACATGCCTCCAACACAGGTGAGCAGAACTGTAATGAATTCACAGGGCGTAATAAACCTGATGGAAACTGGCTTAAAATAGCCTGGTAGTAATAACGCATCCTCTTGCAACACTGTGCACTGAAGGACTTTGTCCTCATCAAAATGACGTTATGTACATTGGAAGAAAATAGGAGAACATAAATATAGGGACCTTATAAACAGCCACAACCGAGCCCCAAACAAGAGTGTCCCATTAAAGACAACGACGCTGAACCCTGGAAAACAAATGTAAATGAGCAAAACTGCTAGTCAGAGTTTGCCTGTAAAGCTTCTGGTCATCGTTAACTGCTCCGCACAAGGGAAGGGAGAGGGAACGGGTCAGGACACAGACCTCTTTCCCTATCATTTCATCACAGCGCTCTTCACAGGAGCACCCTGCTGACCGGCCCTCTCCCAGCACYGCCGCGCGATTAGCCCCATGCTGTTCCTCGCGGCGAGCCTGAACACGAGCAGCACAAAGCGATCAGCAGGCACTTCAGTGATCAGAAACCACGCAGCCAATTTTCGCTATCATTTTTCCATGTCAAACAAATGCCTATTGACACAGGGCCTGCTCMGGTGGCACGCTGAGAGCGCCTGCAAATTGCTGAGACTCCATCTGAACTATTAAATCTCGAAAATGTTGGTTCTCACCTTATAGACTAACAGATGAGCAAAGGACAGGGAGCCAGGAGTGTGTAATTCAGGCTATTGATCTGTACGTAAGGAAGATCTCATCCTTCCTGGCCCGCAGAAGAGGGATGGGTAATAACAATATCTCCCCTGCCCKGAGGCAAAGGCGTAAAATCTAAAATCTAGATTTTTTTTTTAAGACACAAAGTGCTAACTGTTATTACTGCAGCAGCAGATCTTGGCAGTGAAATCAGAAGTAGCAAAAACTATGCAAGCTACTGGTGCAGCCACAAAACACAAGGGGTCTGCAACAGGGTCTGGGCAGTTAAAAAAAAGTGTATGTGGGGGAGGGGAAGGTAGGTTTTTTTTATGAAATAGGGACTATTTCATCAAAAGATTTCACTTTGTCTGCAAAAAACAAAGCCCTGCGCTATTGCTGACAACTTTTCTCCTTGTACGAAACCTATTCCTCCTGTAGGCCAGGCTCCGCGGCACTCGACCCCGCCGTGAAGTCACGAGCCCTCCTTACCTACGAGACCAGCACGGGCTGCCGCGGAGATGCCACGGGCCGACGTGATGTCATCATGCAGCCAAAGAGAAGAAGCAGATGGGCTATCAAGTATGTAACCCTGATTTAATGTCAGATGTATCTGATAAGTASCCAAAGTGACGTAGGCCTTACAGGAAAGCATGGGGAAGAGAAATGGATTGGGGCAAACATGGGCTGTATCTCGAAGCTTTTTCCCGCCTGCAAATYCTCCTTCAAAACCACATATATCATGKTTTTTTTTTGTTTGTTTTTTTCTTTTCTTTTTCCCTTGARGCAGCTACTGTAGGGGCCAGAGTGTGTAACAAGAACAGTCAAACACAATTTTAATGTGTCTAGTAAGGCGGAGTGCAATACTTATATATCAGAATGAGCAATGTGCCAAAGTGCCTGATGATAAGGAAGCAACGTGTCGTCGATCAGCAAAAACCCGCTTAATGCACACGCTGGGAGTGGAGTGTCGCACAGATACCACTTTCCACTGGCCATGTGAATTTAAGGAACCCCTGCTGGTAATGGAGACTCTTCGCAGACAATCAAACCAGAAGGAAAATGTTATAAATTCTTCAGGTACTGCATGAGGTGAGATACGTCCTCACATTTTATACAAAACCAGGACRGGAAAGATACCATGCAAGCATCTGAACTCCCCTACAACAAATGCCATTTCAAGCATCATTTATTATGCTGCCTTTCACAGACTTTTACAGTCCTCAATATGGTTAGCAATTCCAGCTGACTCGTAAAGCGGTTTTAAAATTCATCATCGAAAAGAATGTTTATCTCTGTGTTTTCTCCAGTTCAGGAGTAAAATTAGACTCTTAAAACCTGGGGATGGTGTGTCTTTAATTTTGTTTAGAACAGAAAATAACTGTGATATGAAAGGTTTAATGAGGTTAGAAATCTAAAAGGAAATGGAGTGGGAATAGATTATCAAGAGAAATAAAGCCAACCGCTGGAGAGTACACTAATATTAAATATTAGGTTTCTAAACCAAATATATATAATCCATTTAGGGACTTAATGGTGGTTCTCAGAAGCACATTTATCTACAGCTTATGGTTCAACAACCAATATTATAACTCCATTTGTCATTGTTAGGCGAGGGGAAGGGATGTCGGGGAGGCGAGGGTCAGCCGGCGGGGAGGAGCTCGGCAGGGCCCCGGCGGCCGCACGCTGCCCACCGCGCTCCGAGCCCGCTCCGCATCCGCGCTGAGGATCGGCTGGCGGCCCTCTGAAACAACACTTCCCCCTGCCAAAAACGTTCTTTTTTTTTTTTTTTTTAAAAAAAAAAACAACTTTTCCTTACAAAGAACAAAGGCTACAGACTCCAGGAAGGATTTGCCTGAAATTAGGCTTTACACCCATTTTTCATTTGGCAAGATACTTCCCTGTGCGCCTAACTAAACGTGGGATTACGCACTTGATTAAAATTAGTGACATGCTTAAACTGCTTGATGAATTGGATCRTTAGCTACCTGAGTCAATAGGATATAAGCAGCTCTGAAAATCAAGACAAATTGAAACTCAAAAAATGGATTTTGGTGCTTAACTTTTGATACCCATATTAACAAATATATAGGAAAGGYAAAGGTTTAACTAAACCTCTTGATATTATCACCTAAGATGAGATCCTTGCTTTGGCGGTGCCCGCTCTCTTCCTGGGACACACAGTACGGGCGGTGAGGTGGGGAGCGGCAGGACAGCTTTGCCCTTAGCAACTCCGCTCATCTCAAAGCAGAAAAATCCTTTCTCAGTTAGGAGAGAATAGACTAGGAGACGAAACATTCAAGCCATAACTACGGAGAAATGCTTGCTCTTTCACATGCCTATGTTAGAAAAGGCAAAGAGAGCCCAATGTGGAGAGATGAGCTGCCTGTCAATACGAAGGGAGAGTCGATGAACCTACAACTCCGCAATGCTTTTACCAGACCTGTCCAGTTAACACCGATGGGCCACCAGAACAACAGGGCAAGGTTTATAGGGAGACGTCTTTTATTTGTATTAGACTAAACAGCACAATTGGATAAAAGATGTGAGCTTTTTAGCCCTGACTTCAGGACCTTCKTCAAGGTCATTTTCCCCCAATTTCATCCATTGAGCAAACAGACACCCTCTCCTCCCTACAAACTCCACTTTGCTACAATTGTATGAATGAAGGAGGCAGACCTTCTATTTTACGATTTAGGTGTTATTTTTGTTATATGTTGCATTTCGCTGTCCTTTTTTCCCTGCTTGAAAGAACACCTGCTGCCAGAGACCCACCACCTTGCAAGTATGTAGCCCCAGGCTTCCCAGTGCAGCCAATGGCTCCGGCTTGCTGGGGATTCCCAGGCACATTTCCTTTCTGCTGCTCCCAAGAGGGGAGACAGGCTGAACCTGGGGACAACACAGTAGGAAACAGAAGTGTCTTCCTTTTTCTCTGAAAGACTCCAAATCTCGCTCTCTCCAGCCCTCAAGTACTTCTTGCGCCAATCCATGGTTAACTGAAATCTTGAAATGTCACCAACACTTGAAACAAGCCTATCCAACATACKTGTTCAAAGTGATCAAAACTCAAAGCAAAAAAATATCCCATCACTCATACTGCTTGGTGACTCCCAGTACCATTGCTTTCTGYCATCAATGAAGTTTTGAGGAAACTAAGAGGCTTCATGCAGTGCCATATGTTGGCTATCACTCTATTCCTAGGCTGAGTATTAGTGRGTTTTTACCACTAACACCATCAATAACAGCAAACTGAATTAACYGTAAGAGTCAGAAATCCATCCTTTGAGTGGTATGACCAAATTCTTTCACATAATTTGCCTGAGTGACAGAAAAATATGTTCCTAGCATAAAACAAGTCTGGAGACTGAAAATGCTTTTGATTCTGCAAAAACATAATGCAGAGCTTCTTCTYGACCTCCACGAGCTTCAAATTGAGACCTCAGTTTAGCTAAGAMCATAATTTTGACGCTTAGCTTGCACCAAAATCAGTTTTGCTGAACGAAACCTGTAAATTTTTTACAGCAAACACAAGGAAGCGGTTTTTCCACATGACATGTCATTAAATTGTGGAATTCACTACCACAGGATGTTGCCGAGGCCAAAAATACAAATGAGTTCAAGAAAAGATTAGACAAATTCACGGGGGATAAGCCCACCAGTGGCAATTAAACACAACGGTCTGGCTACGACCTCTGGCTCAGGAAGTTCCTCAAGTGCCGATTGCCAGACGTTGGGARGGCAAGAACGGGGAAAGGTTCACCCTGTGCGAGTCCTGCTGCTTATAGTCCCTCCTGAGCATCTCCTGTTGACCGCTGCTAGAGCAAAGATTTCTGTGCTAGGCAAACCGAGCCCATATGGTAGTTCTTACGGTCTTAACAACATTTGGATCTAAGCAAAGCTCTAAAAATTGTTGCAAAGCAGGGAATTTAGTAACATGTAGAACACTATTTTTTTTTCTTGTCTTGAAAAGCTTGCCTGATTTTCCATTAAAAAACAGCTTTAACAGTCATTTCAATGACAAGAGAAATATCTCACACTCCTTGCCAAGCCACTGAAAAAGGCAGTCCAAACAAGATATTGAGCATAACTGAATAAATTGTTTCTTCCTATTGGTCAAATTGTTATTGTTTCATTATTTCAGTCAAATTTTGGTGAGGCAGCTGAACATATTCAGCAGAATTATTTTGACTCAAATTCCTTTAATTAATTCAAAAGGCACTGTGTCAAGATGTCTTGCAAAAGTAGAATTATTATGGCATCGTACGCAGGAGGCATTTGCTTCAACAGAGCGCAGACTTACATGGACATAATTCTGAGGTCTAAAGCTTTTTTTCAGACTTATTTACAGTGCAATTCTTAAGTCTTATGATTGTTGGTGCTTTTCTTGAAGCCTATCTCTAAGTGTAATTCTGTGGGAATCTTGGTGTTCGATGAAACAGAAAATGATAAATTTCTAGCACTGCGAAGCTTCAAAATGTGATCTAAATGCATTCYCTCATCCCCCAAAGGCTGGGGTAATGCAGAGAAAAAGAAGTAATTTAAAAAACAATACCCCCTCCCCCCCGAGAAACAAAACACTTTGATACCCATGGTATTTGATGACGTGAGTCAAATCTATTAGGCACAACTGAATCTCAAAACACAAGCACCCAGATGTAGCTAATATTTCATATCCCCTGAGCCTGAAAATAGCACAAGTTCTTCATTATGCTCTTCAGTCTTGTATCTTAATGACAGAACATGATACAGTTTTAGAATTAAACTGTGTGAGTTTGTCACAAGATGCAATAAAAACATCACGAACAAAAATTCTTGGTTAACTGTAAGCCACAGGCATCTAATTAATTAGATAGCCTATAATTCAAAAAGAAGAGGATTTTCAGCTTACTTCTTTTTTCTTCACAATAATATTCTAAGAACCAATTTTCACTATTTAACCTTGCATTGGTTTAAAAAACAATTTTGCTACAGCATAACAAAACATGGCAAAATTTACTTCAGTTGTTTCAAATTCTATTTCATTCACGCATGGTCAAATTTAAATTAAGATCAAGATAAATCTATATAACCTTGATTTAAAACGAATGAAGAATGTCCATGCTGGGCTTTGCATAGTTTAAGTTCAATGATTTAAATCATGTCCTTAGTTAAACTAGTACAACTGTGAATACAAACAAAGCCTGGGTCAGGAAGTTTTTCACTTCTCAGCATTTTTAGAAGCAATTCTTAGAGAAGACCTTTTTTGAATGTGCATTTGTACCCTCTGCATTACCTCATGCTGCACAAAGAACTTCCAAAATTCTTTTTGAGCAATATATACATATACCTGATGAGATTTTTATCCATTTCATTTCTAACACCAGAAACTTCCGTTTTAGCAAGTCTGGTTTCTCTTTGGTCCTGTTGGAAAATATGTTACAGGTTTTGGGCATGTGTATTGTGAGCTCTTGAAACTTAATAAAACTATCACTATTAAAAGCAGCCAAAGAACTATAAACAGCTTGAGTAAAAATATTTTCTCCTCTCAACTGCTCAAGCTTTCCATCTGATGATCCTTTATAGATGTGTAGTTTCATGGATTCTCTAAGCTCCTAAGAGCCTTCTGGGCAAAGCACGATGTACGCAGCTGCCTAGCAGAAAATCTCAGAGATGCATAAACCAACAAAACTCTCCTAGCTTCAGCTTTCTTTACAAATCACACAAAAGCACATAAACTGTTTTTATTCCTTTTAAAACTACCACCTATGGACAGCATGAACATTTATTTCTTTCAGTTTCTACTAGTCATAAATTTTACAAAAAAAAAAAGAAAAAAAGAGAGAGAAAAAAAAAGAAGAAAGAAAGAAAGAAAGAAAGAAAGCCTTGAGCAGAACCTGGGTATTGAAGCCATTTTAAATACATTGAGATTAATGCTAACAAAGCATCAAGTTGCATGTCATCAGCATATTCTTTAAGCAAATCTAAATTATTTTTCAGTGCTGTTTTACTCAATTTGTGGCATCAGACTTAGTTTTCAGGTCAGACACCAGCAGCCACTCGGTATTTGAACACCTCCTTAATTTCAACCAGAGCTATGCTGCGCTAATGCCTACAATTCTGACCTTTTATTTTCTATTCTTCTTCCCTAAGTGGCTTTTTTTGTCTTTCAGTCCTATGAAAATTCTATAAATTCTAAGCATGATGGCATTAACTTTTCTTCTTGTCCCAGTCAGTTGGCAGAATACTGCCAAGCTACGATAGTTACCCACGCAGAGCTCAAAATCGGCAGAAATCAGAGCGGCGACCCCAGAGAAATCCAAGCAATGACAGCGTCGCCCACTTCCAAACTTGGCCTTCAGGTCTACTTTTTTTCTTATCCCCTTACATTATACTTATCTCCTATTTATTTAGAGGGGACAGGAAGGCAGGAAGAGGGTTCCTTGGTGACTTAAGCTATTGTTTCAAACCTACGGCAGCTTCTATTAAGGCAAAACCGAAGAAAATCAGCGGATCCTGCTATGGTGACGTAAAGCCTAAGACGCATTTGAGGGTCACCAGCCATCTTATACAGGCAACATCTGGCAAAACCATCCAGCGGCAATATGGACACCAGTGTCAGGAAATACTGGCACAYGTGCTGCAACTGCCAGAGGAAAGCGCAGTATTCCTGGCGTTATTGAAAAAAAAAAGGCTTTTTTGTCAAGATGAAAAAAAGTGAAAAAAGTGACATTTCCACAAACAGCGACGGAGCCCGCCAGTCGCAGGCAGTGATAGATGAACCCTCTTACTCGCTTTCTGACGCRGGGAAGAGAATAGTTTTTTTGTGTTAAGAGTTCATTACGGCTTCAGCCCTCCTACCGCACCGTTTCCTCTGAAATCAGAGGCGAGATTAAATCTGTCGTAGCCGAGCGCTGCGTAATGGCTCTGGCAGACGCCGTTTTTCCGAGGCCCCACATCTGGGAGCTGCCCGGCAGAGCGCTCCAAACCCACCAGGTCAGCTCTTTAGCTGAGTTTCGTGTCTAATCAGCCAGGAAGGCTGAGGCCTCGGGTCACACATGGAAATCACTAGAGCTATTTAAGTCGCCAGAGGTTATTAATAAATCTCCCACTATTTCCTTAAGTAAATAATTGGAGGCCCATCTTTCAAACAAGTTATGTCTGGCCATGTTATGGTACCAATTTTATCCTTCCTTTTTTCCCCTCACCAAGCAGGAAGAACAAATCTCTGGTGACAACAATGGCAAAACTGTGAATTATAAACATCCATGTGTCTCTCATTTGAATGCCTCCTCGCGTTTCCTTGACAGCTGGCGGGGCGGGAGGCTCCTCGGCTTTCCGCGGGAGCCGCGGCGGAGCCGG
>NW_028186388.1:448377-465044 GCF_003343005.1 Rhea americana
AGGGCACCCGGCAGCGCGGGGGGCAACGCCGGCCGCCCGCTCCCGGCGAGCTGCTCCCGGGCAGCCGAGTCCGGAGGGCTCCGGAGGGCTCCGGAGGGAGCAGAGGCGGCCCGCGCCGCGGAGCCGGGGCGCCGAAGCGAAGGCCTCCCCAAGGGCCCTCTTCGCCGCCGGGCCGCCGCGCTGCACCGCAAGTTCCCGTAGCACCGACTTCTTCAGGGCGATGCGGCCTCTGACGCTAACGACGCACGCGGAGGCCCTGAACGACGCAAAGGGAGCGCCCCGTGCGCAGGTCCGCGCACCGCCGCGGCGAGGGACGCGCGCTTGCCTCACCCAGCCCTCTGACCAGCGCCGGCCTGGCCTGAAGGATGGAGCCACCAAAACAGCGGGTTAATAACCATCGCACCCTTCACATGCGGAAGCATTTTCAATTTGCGGTACGGAACCTTTTGTTCTGCAGTTTTCAGAAAACGGAGGATCTGCCTCCTCTCGTGACAGACGTCCTTTATTTGCTGCTTGAAGTATCTTCTTCATATCCGAACYATCTTTTCCTTCTCGGTTTCCCGCACTCGTACAAAGCGTAACGTCTAGAACCCCAAACTTAGTTTTTCAGAGAGAAGACCCTCCTCACACTCTCGTTGCTTTGGGCATTTCTCAGAGGGCTATCATCTTAATTAACTAGAACTTTATGTCTGAACTCACAGGGAAAAGCAAACTCGAGCTACAGCTAGGCCCTGTCTCGACCAAGGAGCGTCTTTCAAGCGGGCACCGCTTCAGGGACGTGCTCCTGGAGCCGCATGGAGGACGGCCGGTCCCCACCGCTCCCGGAAACCCGCGCCGGGCTGACGGCGTCTCCGGCCCCCGGCTTTGCTGAGAAGCGCTGCGCTGAGCCGGTGCACGGGAGTGAGGGTGGTGGCGCCGGGCTGCCGCCGGGGCCTCCCGGACGTGGGCACGGCAGGGCCTCGCTTGCCAATCCTTCTGGCAGAAGGAAAATTGCTCCAGATGGCACGTGCCAGCAGGGAACGAACAGCGAAAACAGAGGAACTCATGACAGAAATGATGGCGAGAAAGCGAGAAAAGCATTTCCCATGTACTCGTTTCCTCTTCTCAGTTAAAGTAAGCCTGCTAGCAAATGCTAGCCACATGAACAGCTCCACTAAAGCCCATGGTAAAAATCACTGCGGTTGCAGCAGAGTCAGTAGAGCTCCTCCAATTAAAAATATACCACGCATGCGCGCTTGTACAGACCGTACGCACATGCATATCTGTTTGTAGAGACCTGCGTGCACGYGTAGTTAGGTGGGCAACCTTATTTACGAGAACACCTATTTTTGTGGCTGTGGCTCAAGAAGTATGCTGAAGACAAGCAATGCAGCAAAATTCTGGAATTTCGCCGTTCTTCCCTTTCCCCACGGCAGAAGACAACGGATGATGATATTTGCAGTTCTATCCACTTGAGAGAGGAGAAGCAAGGAGTGGGAAAAGGAAAGAAAAGACAAAAAAAGTGCAGCAAGMAGGAACACTTAAAATGAGTTACTATGTCTGGTCACTCAATCCTTTAAGCCCTGCCAACACTTTTCTGTGATTAGTTAGTAAATCTGACAAGGCCTGCGTTTGTTCACCGCTTATTGACAGAACTGTATTGATAAAGCAATATCCAAACTGAGGKAAAGCAAGCCCACAATGCCATTTTCCTTTCTCAAGTCTTTATTGCACAAAGGTGTTTTTCTTGGATGAATTCATTTTCCTCAGACTAAAATCTGAATTTTCAGAGAGCGCAGCTCTTATATCATTGCTTAATAATTATTTATCGACCGGGTAGACATTAAACATGGAAGAGGAAAAACATGCCACACAAATTTATTTCTGCAGATGTCTGACCTGACAACGCAGGGACTTTTGTTCTGAGTTCAAGAGCACAACTGTAGCTGGGGGCTTGATAATCTTTCTGCCCCATGCTTTCCTGCGAGGAACCCTGCCCCATCGTTTCCTAGCTCTGCCCAGAGCCCTGCCCTGTCCCCTCCGGCGGTTTCGTGTCCTGGCTACCATGTCCTGGATATCTATCACAAAACTGGAGGGGGTTCCCTTGAGGACCTGTTAGTGCCGCTCATAAATTAGCCAGATGGGGTTTGCTTTGAGCAAAGCGGCAACGGGCTGGAGCGGGAGTGGAAGCCGGGATTCCCCCGGGGCATAGAGCGAAGCAACCAGCACACAAGCACACAGGTAAATTTTCAAAGATTAGGACCACTGCTGTGTTACAGAAAGAAAGGAAGGCCTCTGGGCTCAAGGACTAGACAGTCCCCTGGGCTCTTCTGCAAACGTTATTGATTACGACTTTAAACCCCCCAAGTCCTCTTCACTAACAATAAAAAATTACATGATCTAAACATAAAGAAGTATTTTGCAAAAATGGGCTAAAAATGGGCTGAAAATGGTACACACATATCTTCAAAGGCTCTTTTCAGCATTGTAAGCATGCATAAATTAAATTTTCTATAACTTATGAAAGAAWTAAGAAGTAGAGGAAATTATAACTACCTGAAAAATAGGCCATGCTAGGAAGAAGCTAATAAAGTATATATATATATACTTCCAGGAGTAACATGTTTATTACTAATAATCTGTAACAACATAGCCACTTTATTATGTAATACTGTCAAAAAGAGATGAAAAAGCCTTTCCCTTCTCCTCCAAAGAGGAAAGATGTCTAATCTGAGCACGTGAYGCAGCTGTGCCAAGGTGCCACAGCTTTTGCTTAAGCCAAGCGGGGTTGCAGTCTCACAATTCCTATTTTGACTGCAAACAAAGAGCCTGGCCCTCTGCGGTAAGGATCTGGGGTGACTTATTGTTCGAGCTGGATGTTGGGAATTATTGCTGCRGCAACACTTTGTTCTGCATCGACTGACATTTCATAACATAATCATCTCAGTCCCACCGCAAACATGGATGATGM
The DNA here is from genome assembly GCF_003343005.1 of Rhea americana. NCBI lineage: Eukaryota > Metazoa > Chordata > Aves > Rheiformes > Rheidae > Rhea > Rhea americana. The sequence goes on from NW_028186388.1 coordinate 451,328, forward strand.
GCCTTTCAGGAGAGGTTGTAACAGAGTTTGTCAAATGGTATCTTACAACTAAGTTACCTCCAGTCTAGTCAGCTGTTTTATGCACTGTTGGGTTGGACAGAGAGAAAGAGAAAAAAAAGGGAGCTGGGGTATTTAAGAGTGTAGTGGCATTCAAGCCAGTTTGTGCCCTCACTGCTTTGCCGCTATAGCCATTTTTGAACAATAAATCAGAATCTCCTCAATACTAGCTTTCCAGAATCCTTCTGCATTTGGAATTGAATTTCTTTTCATGAAGGAATTTGCCATTATGGTACAAAACTGAGTATTCTTACTTCTTAGAAAGTTCCAAGAATGCATATTCTTGGAAATGGAAAGTCTTGTTACATCAAAGGCTTGCCATTTGGCTCTGGACACAGATTTTGGAATCATAATTTCCAAGAAAAAGAACTCAGTAATTTTGTCTCCCTGAATTTCTGGTTGTGCTTCTTGAAACCTCTCTAGCCCAACTTTCAGAAGAGCTGATCATTTACAAACCCTTCTGTAGTCACAGCAGTATTGAATGCTCAACAACATTTCCACTAGATATTTCAGAAGACGTTTCTTGAAAATCCATCTCTGTACCTCACTTGTGTCAGCTCTTTCATGGCATTACACTGCTCATATAGGTCACATCAGAGATACGAGATTCACTGCACTATTAGTAACTRTGGAATATTTTGGGCCTACAAGGTGGAAGAAGCTTTCCAGTCCAGGGCCAAATCTTCAACTACCAAATACTGTAGCACTTTCAYTGCTTCCAGCAGATACAAGACCCTCCCCACAAAAGATGATTTACTCCACTGGCAATTACACACCCCTCTCTATAAGTACATTTTGGCAGAGTGACAACTAAGGTGGGATGTTCAGTTGAAGTGCATGGATGACAGAGCTGGAAAAGAATTATTTAAAGCAGTATCAGGATGGGAATGAGATGAAATGAAATTAAGAACAGGACAGTTTAGGCTCTGTTGGCCTTACTTATGTTCAGGCCACCCAGTGCTGCTCTGTCTGCAAAAGAAACTGTAACATGAGTTAAAACACAGCTTCTGTTTATATATTATCTCACAGTGCCATAGAAGACAYGAAGTAGCCTTTAGTTTAAGTGGGAACTAGCTCTGCATGCCTGAGAGTCATTATTTTGACCATAAAAGCTTTAAGGTTCTAGTAGAGTCTCCTATAGCAGGTAGAAGAAGATGTCATTTGGAACATCTAAGGTCGAATTTGGCCAAGAACTAGAAAACATATTTGAATAGAAAATATTAGCAGGATGTCAGCAGGATGGATGAAGCAACCTAATGCATGCACTACAACTCTAATTTCTGTGAATACTGTAGCTTGGACCTTACGTACACTGAGAAAGGTCTACCAAGCTTTTACTGAAGATGGAGATGCAGCTTACGCTTACAAGAAAATGCCAGTTTCCTAAAAAAGAAACAAGTTGAACCAATTAAAGGATTTCTTGTTTTATCTATGCTGGCATTTGGTCTCTCATTTTCATTTTGCCTTTAAATCCTTTTCCTTCCCTGCATTCTTTGTTGACACAACTATGCTACCCTAAAACTTAAATAGTTTAATCCCCAACTAGGCTGCAGCGATACATCAGACCAAATAGACACAGGCAGTGTACACACACTACTGAAAACCAGATCTAATCATGAAGCATGCCAGGTCACTGTCATTGTAGGCACAACTGCAAGGTCTGCTTATAACAATAAATACGCACTAATCAGTAACATGATTAYTTGAAATGCTAGGAGGAGGAAGGCTGCAGAGTGGGGAAATGTGCCCCTTGCATTTTCATAATTTCTCTGAAGCCATGAAATATCTACACAGAACACATTTTCCTACCACATGCGTTGATCTAGAACTAAGCAGGAGATGGATGCTGGAGAGCGCCATTTTCATCATCCCTGGAGAGATTTKTAAAACAAGAGAGAGKTTTTTTTTCTTTTTTTTTATTCCCTTCTCTCTTAAAGAGGCATTGGCTCCTTTCCACTTCCAATTTCACCATGGCTGCACACGACTAAACATCCATTTTGACACTAATGCGGAGTGGTGCTCTCTACTAGCTTGGGTCAGCCAGCTCTCCTGCCTGACTGGCCAACTGATTGTGAAATCATTAATGGTATATTTTACACCCCATATTTCTTTAAAAATATCATTACCACAGAAATTATTCTTTTACTCCAGGATTTATTATTATTATTATTATTATTATTATTATTTGCAAAGACACATGTGCTCAGGCTCTTGTAACAGTCAAAATGAGGTCAGAAACTTGAACATATGTGGTTGTGTGTGCTTTCTCCTCAACCAGAAATGACAAAGCAGAGTTTGGCAAGGCAATAAAGGAATGGCCACAAATCAGCCAGGATTATCTGACTTCCTTTAAGAAAGCCATAAATTGTTTACAGCAGCATTGGTCTTTAATGGCAGAATGGGGGGTGATGGAGGGGAAAGCTTTAATCTAACAATTTCAACACATTGCCAAAGTCCTTTCCTGTAGTTTACAACAAAAGAACCTCCAAAGCATCTAACTTATGTTGGCTGGACTTTTTATTTTCAGGGAAAAGATCCTTCCCATGCTCCCTTCTCCTGGAATACAGAAATAGACTGGAGCCTAATGAGGTTAAGTTCGAAAGCATTAAGCATCTGACAAAAATGCTCACAAAGATTTTAGCACCAGCAAACCTCTAGAGAAATTGGACAGAGGCTGGGATAATACACAGCAGACTCCTCCAACCTTAATGCACTGGGAATTGGAAGTGCATTAGGATTTTGGCTGCAGCTGGGCTTTTTACGGCCACTGCATCCTAGGCACCGTTGTCTCTAATAATACATAGGTGAGGGGACGTGGAAGTGGGGAGACCAGTCACTTTGTTGTGATTGCTGCTCATTGAATGCTGCCAAACAGTTCCAAACAGGAAAAGGCAACAATTAAAAAAGAAAAGCTCTGGAAACAGAGCCAATCTGCACAATTCATATATGAATTTCCAACACTGAACCCTCCCTCCCCGCTTCTGTACAATTCTACATTCAAAATTGTTTAGTTTTATCCTTTTGTTCTTGCTTATCCTAGAGGGCAATTGTGAAATTCAGAATCATCACCAGAAATTGGACAAGGAATATTGGCAAAGTTTGAGGGCACCCATAGTGAGATTTTTAGAGATAGGGTCTATGCCTCCCGTGTTTCTTTGTATATTTTGCCCTTCAGAGACATTTCTGGCATGGCTCTGTAGTGGAATGTGCATCTAAAAGAAACAACGCAAGCATTTCCATTGCCTGCAACGGAAATCCCCAAATTCCTCCCATGCAACTCCTCTGAATATTGGGATCATTCCTGTTGCTGCACTGGATTTCTTTCATCACACAAAAATACATTTCTATTGTAAGAACAAGGTACATAAATACAACATAGCTCATACGGTTTGAAGAGTTTGTCAACAGAAAATACCCATTCCAGGCTACTGGCTTCTGAGAACTGGAACGGTTCCAAAGCTCCTTATCTCATCACTTTGCAGAAGCTCTTTCCTCCCTCCTCTTGATATTTCATAAATTCATCTGCCTCCCATTATAAAAATAAATACAAGTGTTCTCCCCCTCCAATGTCCAAACAGTAATTATTTATTATGACTGTTATTTATACTGTGGCAGTGCCTTGGAGCCCCAGACATAGGCTGAGACCTGATTTGGTTGTATGTTTATAATCCCTCCTCTACATGCTACTCAAGAGCATATTGCTTGAAGGCCAGCAAAAGCAAATTATTAAAGCATCATGAAGGAGACTGCCAGGAAAGTCTCCCCAAAGCTTTGGATAAAAATCCTAACAAGTTCAGAGATTGTCAATACCGCAAACTCTAGCTCTAGCAAGAGCTGGTCATTGTAGCTGAATTTTTTGTTTRACTGAAAACAAACCTACAAGGCTGAAGTACAAAAGAGCAAATGCAGAGTGTTTCAAGGGCAAGATGTAAGCCATTCCTGTCTTGAAAAGCCTTTCTTTAATAATTAAGGCTGAAAAATTACTTGTATTTTCCCATGCACTGATGAGAAAGTTATAGGAAGGAAGGAAACACAGGAAGTTCTGAACAGCACAGAAGCATAGGATGAAGTGTTTTTTATGGATAATTGCCATGTAACTCTCTGTTTTGTTTCTGGTTCCTAGGTATTATTGAGCAAAACTAATTAGAAATGCAATAGATAAATGTACTCAGAACTCCTCACATCTTCTGAGCGCTCCCAATACCACCCATCAGGGAACCTATGTTTGCTGGGTAGGCAAATGAGTTTCTCGTAAAAACTGGATGGCTCTTATCATGCCTCGTTTTCTCCTTTAACCTATACTATTACTGCTCCTCCCCCTACAACGTGAAATATAACACCCGTCAACGCTGTAATGATTCCTTAGCTAGAGATGCAAGCAAAACCCCCAAACAACCCCCCCAAGCCCCAGAAGGCAAGATGAGCACAGCTAGTTAGCCCTGTCTCTAATTAAAGCATTCTGCTTTTCCTGCCAGGTGTGGTCCCTGTTTTCACTGACTGCTTTCCCTCCCCCATAATTTAATCTTCAAAAGTAGAAGCAAGCTATCTGGAAACAGATCCTGCAAAATAGGGAGGGGAAAAAAAAAGTAAATCACTGTTGGTTTTTTTTTCTTGCTGCTCAAGAACTTTAAAGACATTTGGGAAAAAACAACAAAAAAACCCCAACCAAAACAAAAACCTTTCCGCTAAGTAATTGAGTCTGCATTCTTGTATCAGACATTCAATGCTAATTTGGAGTCCTGTCTTATCGCATTACAGACAAACACAAGGCCCCTTACATCAAGTGCAACAAAATAGCTACACTCGGCATTATTAATGAAGTAGATGGATTAATTTCCTATTTATGAGAAGCTAACCAACTGGCTAGCTTGCTGACAGCACTATTAATGATCCTTAATGCCCCACAGGCGGTAATGGGTCCCGCTGGGAGATCTAGGAGCGCTGCAATTTGTATTGAGGATTTAGACATAAAAAAAAAAAAAAAAAAAAAAAAGCCCTCCTGGGAGCAGGCAGTTGATCAGCGGGCGCCCCAGCGGAACACAGCAGACAAATAATAAATGACAGCCTTGCGATTAAATCAAACCTTCTACTTTAAGTGTTAAAGTGTCTGACTGTCACTAACAATCTAGTGGTTGTTAAAGCCTCCCGGGGCCTCCAGGAACAGACGCAGCGAGCTGGAAGGTAAAAGGGGGGGCGAGCGGCAGCCGCGGGGGCCGYGCTGTCTCGAGGAAGGGAGCTGCGCTGACGGGAGGGATTTCGGCAGCCACCCACCGCTGCCTCTGCTCTTCCCAGCACCGCAGGCCTGTGGCGCGAGAGCCTCCCCAAGCCTTCGCGAGCCTTGGAAGGCAGTTTTCACCTACGAACCCAACTGCCAGAAGATCACCCAATTCCTGCTCTCCGGCCTTGCAAACCTGCTTACAGTAGCCTTCAAAACCCGAGCGAGTGGGACTCCCCAACGTAAGATCATGTTTTGAGTAAATAAGTGGTTGTGCCCACGGCCRTTCAGGAGTTTTGGTTTCCATTCGTGTTTGTGAGCACATTCGGGACTGAAGCCAGAGGACGGTGCTTTTACATTCGAAGGAAAAGGGTCGAGGTATGAACAGAAGTCCTGAAAGCGGCAGGCATTTCATTCACCTAGTCTTCTTGACAAATACTGCCATATACACTCTGCCTTCCTTACATTTCATTTTCTTGTTGCCTTGGACTGATCACATCCTGGGGCCAGATGACAGCTTGGAGAAACCCCAAAGCTTTCTCTTCTGGAGATCCACGTTCAGAGATGGAGATAAAATGGGCAAGTGAGTGAGATGAGTGTCAGCGCTGAACTGAGCTGTCGCCCGCTGCCCTCTATCAAACCCAGAGTGGGAACTGAGGCTGGAGGGGTTCAGGAGACACAAGGCCATCTTTCGTTATGAGGTGGAGAATCGTCTCCTTTCTCTGTGTCATACTTTCTCTTGGCCGTCATCAACACTCCTGTCTTCTCATGACCACAAACGCACACAAACAGGAGTCAGGACTACTTCTGGTCCCACCACTGCACCATTGTGCAATTCAGAGCAAATCCTTCTCAAAACTTTACTTTTCTTTGCTTACAAATAGCAGTGACAGCTCTCTCCTTTGTAAAATACGTGGGAATGAACACAGTAAACATGCCATGAGATTTATTCAGATGAACTGAGAAGAGCCTGAAAAAATCCCTGAGCCTCAGATTTTAGTTCTTTAGGAAATATTTAAAGCCCACCAGAGTTAGGCATCATTGGTATGCATATTGGCAAGTAGCAGGAAATTAAGAAGAGCTGGCCCTCCAGATGTCTCTGCCACATGGAAGAGCATGAAAYGTTAGGGAAGCTTAACCCAGCAGAGTTCCCATCTCTTTAGAGTTTTCCTGACTCTGCATGAAGATTAGGGCAYGGAAGGAAAATGCTTCCACTGAAACACATGTGGACATCTCATGGCAYGTGCCATGGCTCTGTGTGTGGGCCACAGAGGTCCTGGGCCGGGATGCAGGGGACCCATGTCAGCATCCCCAGGAGAAGCTGGGGACATGTACCCAGAGCACAAAGACCCCACTTAGCACCTCCTACTCCAACTTAAAAGGCCGAACACTACAGACAATTAAGGTGAATAATGTGAAATTTTCAAACACGGTTAACTTAGCTTTGAAGAACCATTTAGAAAATCCAGGAGAGCTGGATGTTGTACATCTGTCACCAGCAGTAATAAAAATACATTCTTGTAATTCAACTTGGGCAGGGTCAAATTCACTCAAGTGTCTCTCACGGCAGATGCCTAAATCAGAGAATGATGAACCTATGTGTCTTGCAGGACCAGGCAATGCTATTAAACATTCTGGTAAGCTTTCTACACGTATGGACCATATGCATCATTTGCAGATGTCCTTTAAAAGAAACCAACAAAAAGCTGGCAGAGAAAGCCGAGGAACCACCTGAGAGTGTAGGTATGCATTTCTGAAAGTCCCATGCAACACTGTGTACAAAACCGGAAAAAAGCTTTATCAGAGATGTTTCATGTAGTAAGAAAGATCAAAGGGAAAGCTTAAGGAGAAGAGTTTCAATGTATCTTGTGTATTGCTAAAAATGAAAGAAAAAAAAAGTTAGCCGCAGTTACAAGCCCCTGGGTTAATTGCTTCACTTCCAGAAGAGGTACACCACGACCCCAACATTCAGCTTCACTCTCCTCTCCAACTCTCACACCACCGCAGCAGCATCAGGGAGATCAGAACTCGCTCTCTGCACGTGCATGTTCAGACGCACCTCGTTTGTGAAGTATATAGACTAAACACACACATGGTACCTTATTTCAGTATCCCAGTGGATCTACTGATAAAAGCAAGATGCCTCAGAGCCCGGAGAAGCCCCTTCGGCGTGYCCAGAGCCTGCACGGCAGAGCTGGGGACCAACGCAGCGCCCTGGGCACTGGGCTGGTGTTCACCGATAGCTCTGCGCTAGCAGTCAGCATGAACGAAATACTTCGTGTTTCGGACAAACATTACCGGTCACTTAGTGCATAGGACCCACTCGTGCCAAATCCCACTCTGATTTTACTGCTGAGAGAGATAAGAAGGGCATATGAGTAATTTCTCTAAAACTACACACAGGAGGAAAGGAGATGGAAATTCAGGGCACTTGCCCCTTTCCCATGCTCAGTTCATCCGCCGGTAGCAACACGGCAATGTCCATCCCTCACCCCTCCCGCCAACGGCACAGCTTCAGCGCTACAAGGACAAAACCCACATGAATCCGAGAAAGACGCTTAGTAAAACATGAGAAGAAGCTYGCTCCCGTGCAAATCAACAGTGCGAGAATCAGTCCTCTGCGTCCCAGCTCCCTATCCGCGCTTCTCCTCACTGAAATAGCCTAGTCTTTCAGCATCCGCGATACAACAAAACTCTTATGGAAAACCAGCCAAGGCCAGCAAGACTCTTCCTGCTAACGTACGGTGTCTGGACTGGGTTTGGAGTATCCCCCAGAAAGCRTAAGAAATAGCGGTCCAGGTGAGGGCCCTGGAATTGAGCCTGATTTTTATAGAGGCCCTCTGAGTCCACTCCACTCATGAAGCATGGGTATAAGACCTATCTGCTCTGCTGCTGGGTAAGAAACTGCCATGCAATTTATGGCATGATCATAGCCTGGAAAGAGAGCCATAAATAATCATTCCAGCTCAGATGCATCAATTTATTACATTATCAATCCATTTGTGTTTTCTGACAGAATTACTCTTTTCTCTTTTTAATCACACAACTTAACAACAGGCCACTCAAGAAAACTCACAGGAAAACRTAACAGTCAGTTGGATTTCCTCCACCTTATGAGAGCATCAGGAAAAAATGTGCAATGGAAAAAAAAATAAAGTGCGTGACTGGGAACTATGGCGAACACTGGCTGGCAAGAAGGTAGTGTCTACAGAGCTACACATATATCTATCAGTTCATGCAAGCTACTCTATTATAGCCTCTGGGTGGGGAAGCATCAATTTTTAAACATGACAAGTTAAAGAATAACCAATCTGACAAAACATCAGCTTGGAAGAGAGCCCTCGGCCACGGGAAGCGCAGTGTGCTCGGCCCGTGCCGGCAGGCAGCAGGGCCAGGACGTGCCCGTGAGGCTTCGCACGCCACCGCCCGCGGCGCGAAGGTGGGGGCAGTCACTGGCCACGGCGATTTCTACCTTGCTTCGTTCCATAGCAGATATCACCTGAATTAACCTCACGGCTCACTTAGCCAGAAGGGCGCTGGGAACAGTGCAAACACCAGCACCAGAGGGCAACAGCTGCTGATGCTTGCAGCTAGGACCCAGACTTTGGGTAATGGTCAACACCACACAGCAGCTTTCCCAGCCTATTCAGAAGCTCCAGTTTCTCCTGCAAAACACTGCCCAATTTTGCTTTGGCTGGTGATTTATAGCCCACGTCCCTTGGCCATGCAGACCACCGCAGGGTGGGCTGTACGTCAGAGAACAACAAAGTCACCGTGCACAGAACGATTTTGTGCTGCAGGGCCTCCTCTTCCCATTGCCTGTGCAAGGAGTTAAGACACACAGCTCATTTCTTTAGCCGGTCCCCTCCTGTCTTCCTAGTGCTGGCATAAAATTGAATCCTGAGCCTCGCTGGTCTGATGGCGCTTCCCCTCCTCCAACCTGCCCTCCGCACCTCCCCGCAGCTTCGCCCCTGCCGGCTGCTGCGGGAGGGGGGAAGGCAAAAATAATAGTGACAGCCCCCCCGGGAAAGCTGAGAGGCTCTTGCAAAGTGCACGGCGAAAATGAGCGCGCCTGCTCACTCATCACATTTCGCATTCGTTCTGCCACTCGCTGTCAAATTAGAACGTGGCCAACAACTCATTTCTCCTGCTCTCGCAGTTACAAATTAGTCCATTAAGCTGTCTGCAGCGAGCCTTTTTTCCTCTTCCCAGTAATGGCCTCCGAGAATTCCTTCATAATCGCCAGGTTCTCCTGGGATGCCCACCGAAAGCAGATGGAGAAGCTCCCGGGTAATACAAGGCACTTTTTAATGACACAACATGCTGTGGTTTATTTATATATATATATATATATATATGTATAATTTTTTATGTCCCTGCTCTCCCTTCATCATCTTTCCCCTTTCCTGCTTTCTTCCACCAGGATGATTAGGAAAAAAAAAAGAGAGAGAGAGAGAGAGAAGAGAGGAGATGGAATAAGGGGCAATGATATTTTTGCACAGGGACTGACAGCTACAGAAACAGGGGGAGGAGGAAAAAATCAGCTTCAACTCCCTAATTAAAACCTCCTACTTGAATTATCTTTATTGAAAAATTAGATCTTCCACTGGAAGCGCAGAGATCAGGGCAGAGAGACGACCTGGGCCTCCCATAGATGACTAATCTCTTTCATTTACCGCGGCTCTGCCTCCCTGCCCGACGGATGCGCCGAGGACACCCTGCTCCTCCGCGGKCCAGGCCTGCCCCAAGCGCAGCGCTCGCGGCTGAACAAGTTGCTTAATGCAGAGTCCCCTCTCTTAAGGGATGCTCTGGAGAGCCGAAAAGACTCGAGCATTATGAGCAAGTAGAAGGCTAGTATCAGCGGGGAGTTGTCTTTATTTATTTAAGAGTGTCCTATAAAGTGATGCTGGTGCAGCAGCCTGCTTGTTCGGGCGGTGCGGGGAAGGGGCCAGCACTGGTCAGGGCATCATAACCCCCACAAACTATATACAATACACAAAGCATTGCTGTTTATTTTCTTTTTTAATTGGTAGAAAGCTGCTGTATATAGAAGCAAAGCATTTACAGCACTGCAACCGTTTTCTGTACGTTGRGGATGCACAGAGAAAAATGACACCAACTAAATACTGCCAGCTGGTATCCGTGCCGTATTAAATAATAGCATCTAAGGACAAAATTTTCCCCTTCATCTGATAACCCAAAGACTCAGTCATGGGGATGCTGCTCAGGAGCAGTGCCGCTTGCCCAGAGCCCATGCACTGGGCGGAGACGCCGTCGTGCTCCTGGAGCAGGAGCCCTGCGTTCCCCCCTTCCCTTCACGSGGCTCGGCTCTGAAGGGCATCGCCTTGCAGAGCCGTCCGGTATGGGAGAGGATGACTAGGAGGAGTCCTCACTCGACACAAGGCAACGAGAAGAACGGCTTAGAGAACTAGTAATGGACTTGATCCTTCCATACCAGGTCACCGATCATGAGTTCAGCTTCTGGTTCCTACTTGTTGTTAATTTGATGGTCAGGGGAAAAGCAGGCTGCATCTCAGCCCTGAACCTAGCAATTTACCTCAAAAAATCAGAGCTGGCATTTTTTTGTAGCCTTTGGAGACAGAGACAAGATAAACAGTGTTTGAAAGATCCCATCCCATCCCGTTCTCTGCTCTTGCAAAACAAAGAGGACAAGCTCTACCCAGCAGAAGCAGATCGTAAGCACTGACAAGTGTCGCCTACTGACCTCCAGCAGGTAGAAGGCCCTCAGTCACTCTTTGCTCCCTTGTCTCCCTCCCTCTTTCTCCCAAATCAGAATATCACTTCAAAATAATTAGACTAAAACTAATTAAATAAAAAAAAAGTGCGTTCTTGTAATTTGCTTGCTAACTTAGCAGTGGGCTGGCTCAGATTGCCAAGTTCTCCTAAATAACCACATGAGTTAATATTTCTTTGTAATGAAAGTCAAAATTTCTTCTCTTCCGATAGAATTCCAGGAGATGAGCCTTAAAAGAAACATTTTGCAGAAAAATTACAAGATTGGATGATGCTACAGTCATCCCTCTTTAGCCTCCCCCTCTCACATCCGAAAAAAAAAGAAAAAATGAAGGACTCGGCTGCCACCCTGCAGTTCTGCTCCCCGTCTGCTGCGAGCGATGGGCATGCTGCGCTAGCGCCCGCCCGCTCAACAGCCCCAGGATTYGTGCATCTGATCGTTAGACAGGCTGCGATAAGGCTGTTTTCATGGCTGTACACCCCACAGACAGCCAGAAAGAGAAACAAGAAGGCAACAGAAAGTGTAGAGTCCTTTCAACACTTTTCAGGAGATACCATGTGCTAAAGGGCGAGAGGAGCTGTAGATSGGGAGAAGCTGTGTTTTGAATGTATATATTTGGAGGCGGGGAAGGGAAGGAATAAACCAGTTTCCTGGAAGTGAAGAAAAATTGGCTGTCTTTGCAATGTCTGAGGCCAGCTGGGAAGACAGAGGCGTGATTCAACTTTTTGTTTAAAGAAAACGCACTCCAAGTGGCAGAAATATCCAAAAAATAAAAAATAAATCAACTCCCCTAAGTCCTGTACTAGAAGCAGCAAAACCCAACCTTCTCTAAACACAGAAGTGTCAATGAGAATAAAAGGTGTCCTTCATATGTCATAAATTATTATTTTAGGAAGAAAATAGGCAGTTTTTCTTTGAAAGGTAATATACAAATATTCCCATAGAACAAAAAAGGGGGCGAAGACTTCAAGTAGATCACTGTAGCTCTTGGATTTTGTTACCCCYATCTGCTCATTTATCCTTGTCTCACAACATAAAGACCTCCTGATTGCATTGTATTCATAGAAAATATGAGACAACCTCCTCAGGCTTTTTCATACCGTTCTTTTCTGTTCTTTGCAACAAATTCTGAGGAAGGAAAGAAGCCACCTTTCATCTTCCCTATTTGCATGCATGCTCTAGACAAAGATAACAGCCAGAAGAAATCAGCTAGGAGTGGAAACACCGTAGTGCTTGGTGAAGTACGTGCACACACACAGAGAGACGCCTTGGACATCACCAGAGGAGCATCCAAATACGGACCCCAGTTTTGCTGCAGATCACCAACTAGGCAAGGTTTGGCCCGCACTGGCAAAGGAGGCATTAAAACAAGCTGCATGGCGTTTGCAAAGAGGCCTGTTATCTCTTTCCTCGTTATTTCTGTTGCACTGTTATCTTGAAATATCAAGAGAAGGGACACACTACTGGAAATGCTGGTTTAAATAAAAAGAAACCTAACCCACCGAAACTTAAGGCATTTGAGTTACTCAGCTGCTGCACATTTTTTCAATGCACATGCTTGATTCAAAATGTATGTAAAATCAGAGCTGACCGACTAAAGTCCCACGCACTGGAGGAGAGTTAGCACCTTTGCCTTGGCCAAACAAGGATTTGCTTTAGCTATTTGTAGCAGTAATCTGATTTGCATACAGATCTATAGTAATTGTGCACACAAATCTATTTGCATACCCATTTTTGCAACTTGGTTGTTGCTCTATTTAAAACATCTCCTTGAAATAACCTTGAACCTACAGCATACATACTGTGCACATACACATATATGCACGTGCAAGTTCATCATTACTATTGTGAAAATAGTACAGTATAGTAATGCTTCAGCTAAGAATCAAAACTCCACAGTGTATAATTCTACTTCACTACGTGGGGCGATTTCTGAGAAATACTGTAGTATTTTTAACAGCACATATATGAGAGACCATATACACCGCTGCTGGCCGCTGGTTTCCATAAATCTTTCAAAACCAATATTTATACTCCTGTGAAGGACTCCTGGCTGCTTATTTTCCATCTCCGTAAAAGTGGTCAGATCAATAGTTCTGTGTATGTTACTTGGAAACATGTCACAGCAGCCTCTAAAACCTCTTTTTCCTTTGTCTGCAATCGATTTCTGAAATATGCAAATATTAAGAAAAAGGAAGCTTTAAGTTTCCTCTTAGGATCCTTTGTGAATCCTTCAGAATCCAGACACCACTACGACGGAAAATTAAAGCCCTGCCAGCAGTTTACCGTCTCCCCCGAGCGCCAGCCGTGCTGTGATCATAACACTTTGCTCCAAGCTATGAAATTCTGAAATTTGCATGTTCTTCACTTCAGGATTGTTTCAGTAAAAAAGTAAATACTGTGGAGCTGGCTGCCCATTAAAATAACTGTCTCCTCGGACAACCTTGCTCTCTGAAAGCGGCAGAGAAGGAGGAGGAGGAAGATTTCCACTGTTCTCCTACGCCAGTGAAAAGATAACACCACTCACAGTCTTGCTTTAGATGTTACTGCACACCCAATTTTTTAGTTAATATGCAGGATCAGGAAAATCAAACTTGTGTTATGGACTCGTACTTTGAGAAGGAGCAAAGAGACGTGCTATTCACTGGAGCCTTTTGTGAGAGACTTTACCCCCCCCTTTTTTTTCAGCA
>NW_028186388.1:465111-575807 GCF_003343005.1 Rhea americana
AAGCAGTGTACAAAAGTAGGGGGAGTAGAGAAGGTTTAACAAGCTCCAAGTCATAGATTATAAGCCGCTGCTAAAAATTTATGGCTGTTTGGATCTTTGCCACACTGAACAGATTGGCAAGCTGATCAGAATCGCAGCAGGCTGCCTAATGAGTCCCACACAATTTTTCACCCCATATTTTTCCAATAAAAAAGCAGTTAAATACCAACCGCAGCCACAGCACAGCCTGCCATCTGGCTGCTTTTTTCTCCAGCCATCATTAAAATGGTTCTTGGCAGTTTACACCTCGCTTTTTTCTGTACAGATGTGGAACGAATTTTCTGACAACCCTTGGATGAAACAGGGGGCTTTATTGAGCTTTACAGATTAACTGCCTAACTTCTGGTCCTAATTTTAAGTGTCTTAGCACACCGGAGGCATCATTTAAGTGCGCTAATTGCAAGTATCTGAGCCCACCAGCAACATTTGGTTAAGTTAAACTGAGACTCAAAATCATCATTTAAAGGAGCCATGTCACCAGCGCAACCATGGTCACCAACAACCAGCCCACACTGTGAGTTCACAGGGATTAAAAATAACAATTACGAAGATAGCATTCGGAAGTGTCTGCAGAGGAAACCAAAGAATTACGGTTTAAATGCATTTATTGCATCCAAATGAATATGAGCTGCTTTATTTTTTATTCTTCATTTCTGCTGCTGTCCCCATGCAGCAGTTCAGTTGGCCAAGGAGCAACAGAGCACTGTCTTTGCGGTTCCTCCACTGACCGAGAACCGTGGAAAGGAGCTGCAGCCCCGAATACGTGGTTAGACATGTTTGAGCTGTGGGGAAAGCCACTGGAAAGCAGCTCAGCTCGCCTCTTTCCGACTAGAGGAGGATCCTGAGCGTGGGGAGAACACAAGCGACTCTGGGGTAGGAGCAGTTGCAGGGGCAAGAAGGCACCACTCTGCCTCGCGTGCGGAATTACTAGCTCTTTCAACCAAAGTCTGAAACCAGAAATGCAAAGCAAAGGTCCTTTAGAACCCTCCCAAAATCAAAATATAGCTAAGAGGCACATTTTAAAACTCCTTATGGGCCAAAAAGCTGCAAGRTAGGCTGGAGCTGAAGGCAAGTGGGTGAATGTCGACTGACGGTTTTGATTAACGTGCAGTACTCCCCACGTCGGAGCGGGYTGGGGTGGGAAGAGCCGGGTAGCACCTGAAGGACGGTTAAGATGCTCCTAAAACKTGCTTCAGTCTATCCCTGATGACTTCTCAGGACCACAGGCGAAGCAGTGTAAGTGCAGGGACTGGAGCCCAGGGCCTCCGAGGGCAGAGCTAGAAGTCTGTCAGACCCCTCTTTCTCTCCAAAAAGATGACAAACAGCAGCAGGACATCAAGGAGGCTTTTTATCAATTTGCTTTCCTTCGCATCCCTAACACAGATTATTGCTTATGCCAATCATCTTATAATGACCAGTGGATTTAAAAAATGAATAATTTATAGGAATGTTGATAAYATTTATTTGTTTTCAGCAAGGACTTTACAGAATCATAGAAATTCAGTATGGAAAGGGACCTTAAAAGGTCATTCTAGACCCCCTGCTCTGAAAGACATTATCATGGAGATTACGTGCACAATAATGTAAATGACCCTATAACTGTACTCCAGAATCAACATTTTCATTAAGAAATATATTGCCCTTGCAATCCTACTGGTTGGGTAGCTAACCTTCAGAGCGCAGGCTGATGCCACCCTGGCTCTCTGAGCCTGACAGTAACCAGAAGCAAAACCCTGAGACAGGATGGCTCGCTGCAGTGGGTGCTCACTCCAAAAGAGTACAGTCGGGAGACGAGTACAACCAGCTCCACTTGTACTGATACTTTTAATTAATGCATATTTCTATTACTGTCTAAAACAGTGGCTGTTTTGGGGGGTGGGAACAGCAGGGCAGTCAGGTGAAGCTGCGAGCTGGTGCAAGGGAGATGGGGGATCCCACTGTCACACTCCAGTATTAACGTCACCCTTGCCCCCCAAATTGTGATGCATCCCATCCCCATTACTGGAAATGGCTGAGCAAATTGCTGAGGAAAAGGGGGGGAAAAAAAACCCATTACCTCCATCCCTTTAGTGGGTGCTGAAAGCTCCTATTTATCTCCTACTGATCGACCTGAAATGCCAGTTCACCCTAAAAGCATTGATGTACTTCGAATGCACAATCCTGCAGCACACTGAAAACCTCATGGCAATAATAAAAAGAATTGACTTGAACATCAGTAGTCAGGTCAGACAGTCCTGGGGCTCCAAACTGTATAATTTGGGCCTAATGTGTCGTGCAGGATAAAAGACCTTGTTTTATAGCAAAGTAAATTAAAAAACAAACAAACCTGTCAAAGGAACTTTCTGTCCCGTTATACTTCTGGTAAATTTTGCTTCCACGAACTATTACTGTATGAAGAGGTATTCACATATACGTGCACTGCCTTGACATTTGCACCTTTTTTTTATATAAACATTTTTACAATATTCCATTACCACAGAACACACCAGCTAATAGCCAAATCCCTAAAGCTGCTAACAATCAAGTCTGGCTCAGAGTTGCCTCTGAATAACTTCCATTTCTTCAATGCTTTTGCACAGCAGGATTGCTAATAAACAACCGGGCAGTAAAACTACAAGTCAGCCAGTACTGCCTCTGTCTTCTCCGGTTCAGGGAATTGCTCTAATACATTGTGGAAATATATCCTGTGA
Organism: Rhea americana; assembly: GCF_003343005.1. NCBI lineage: Eukaryota > Metazoa > Chordata > Aves > Rheiformes > Rheidae > Rhea > Rhea americana. Next base: position 467,841 of record NW_028186388.1, read on the forward strand.
CCAGCCAGCCTCTGGGAATTCTTACATTTCAGGTTGGGCTGTCTTCATCTGGGTTATTTTGGGATATCCACAAAAATGAGTCCCAATTCCCTTTCCCTCGCTCTCCACCCCCCGCAGTCACACACTCCACCAAGCAAAACATTCTGGCTACTTAAATGTGGTCGGGGAATAAGCTATTTCGAGAAAAAAAAAAAAAAGAAAGGTTTCATCTTAAATGGTTTCCACCCAATCAGAAGATTTAGCCCAAAGGCTAAAACGATTTAGCCCTTACACAAGCCTCACACGATAGCGTTTGCATAACTCGCTCTATCCCAAGGAGAGCTCCCGGCTGCGGGGCAGACGCGCGGATAACGCGGCACCCCGTCCGAGGCCAGGGCCGGGGCGCGCGTCCGCACGCACCCCGCGTCCGCGCTCGGCAGCCTCCTGCCACCCCAAAGAGCCCCGTTCCGAGTTTCGCGGCTGCTTCGGCCCCGCGGCGTCTCATTTTTGTTGCCGACAGCGGCACTGCAGCTGACAGGTCGCCTTTGCAGATAACCTTGTTATAGGGAGTCTCAAAACTCCTCCTGCTAGTTTTAGGCCTTTAAGTTTGTTAGTGAGCCTTTCCTCCCCAATGTTTTTAACTGTTTACATTTTAGATTTAAGATTTTAGCTGCAGGCAAAAAATACAGTGCAACCTGATCCTAGACTTCCCCCCCCCTCGATCCTATTAAAAATCAATACCCTCAACAGCCCAGGTAAAGGAACATTCACAACGAATAAGGTGACAAATGGTTTAGGGTTATTTTCAAGTCATACGTTTTTATCCCAACAAATAATATATTTAAATCATACTTTCTTCTTAAGAAATAAGGCTTTGCTCTTGTAATTACAAAAGCCCAGCACTTCAGATCCACAGAACTGGGCAGAATAAAAAGGGAAATAAATAAGCAGAGCAGCTCTGGACTTATGAAGAGAAGAGCAGGACTCAGCCTTTTGGAAGTCTTGGGGTTATATAGTTCAAATTCTGCATTTATAGGCATCAGCAGGAATTTTGCCAATGACTTAACTGAATTCTGTGCTCTAAAGCTAGAATGATCCATTTTGATTAACTGCTCTGACCTCCTGCATAACGCAGGCTTACAGCACCAGGCCAAGATTTCATCCCATATCTGGACCAAAGAGAGATGCACAACATATGAGTCAGCAGGACAAGCACAATTTTAATTTTAAAATGCCAAATTATGCAGGCAGGGGAAAACAGGACAAATGACGGACAGTTCTGGACACAGAGGGAGGTTTCTTGAATTATTAGGAGACACTTGGCTGTGTCAAACAAGCTGACAGAGCTAGCTTTCATCTCCTTTCTTTAATTATCTTTACTCAGAATTTCCTTGTTGTGCTCAGAGTTTTCCTGGTGTAAGTCTCCTCTCCAGATCTAATCTTTCTGCTTGAGGCAACTGGGGCAGGGTTATTTTGACATGCAAACGAAGAGGACATATGTTGCATGCAAATGAGAGGGCCACAGCTTGGAGCAAACAGATTTTTACCCTGCCCCAGGCATTTTCGCTGTTGCTTAACAGGATTTCCCCTGGATCTAGAACAAGGCTTATCGACTGGGGTCTCTACCCTGTCCAGCCAGCTAAAGCCACGAGTGCTGCAGAGAGGACCAAGTCTCTGCTTCTGCCTTTGAAGCCCTGGAGGAAGCAGGTGCTCCCGCTGTGCAGGCTCAGCCCCACCGAGCATGGGGCTCACCTTGAGCAAGGCTGGCTCCAGAGACCTGTTTCAGAGGCCACCAGCACCCGCCAGCCCCGCTCCCTGTTTGCTGTTCTCGGATATTAACATTTGAAACCTGGCTACTGTGCACAGGTACTAATTTCTTCATGTTATTTAATACCCGTGATTGAATTCGCATTGTAAAGGACCCACATCCTGTTCTGATTCAAGACCTAGATACAGGGTCATTATGGTGCTATAAACACCACTTTTAAAAGCCAAACTATGTATTGACACAGGTTTTTTTGTATGTACATAACAGACTCTCAAAACCACTCTCAAACATCACAATGATGTTTTACTCCAAGCTCATGTGTCCCCGGGATGGCATTAATTTAAATGGTATCATGAAAGCAAAGGAAAACATATGAAACAGCAAGATCTGTGCAAAACACTCTGCTTCAGGGAAAAGAAATCAAGGCAATTTGGAGAGGAGGCCAGGTGCAGTGCTCGATCCTTACTGGTGGGCAAAGACCCACCTAAAGTGGAGGAGTCATCCACGCATGAACGTACTGTGGGAAGAGCTTGAGAACTTGCCTCTGCTGCTCAGAAAGACGTTTACATTTCAAAAAGCTGTGCTCCGCACCCCAAGACAAAAGTACAGGAAATCATAGGACTTGGAGATTAACAAAAAAAAAAAAAAAAAAGGTTTTGTACCGCTTGGCACAAATCACACAATTCAATGCAAGAAATCACTTCTGGCCAGCCTTTCCCAATGGACTTAGAAGGCTGTTGGCAAACAGCCCCACCAGAGAGGACTTGCAGGTCTCCCCCCGCCCAGACCCTGCTCCAGTTGGGATGGGACTGCCGCCTGCTCGGGGTGGGGGGAAGGGTGGATTGATTTTTTGGGGAATAAACCAATTACAGATGCCTACTGGCCCACCACCTTAAATAAGGCAGATTTGGAACAGAAGCAGAGGAGGAAAGTCTTACAGATGGTCCTGCCACTCGGCAGCTTACAACAAGGCTTTTGTACCCTCCCGACCTCCGCGGGCTCTCCCGGGAGAGCAGCCCGCAGGCCAGGCAGGAGCAAGTCAGATGGGTCAACAGATGGCCGAGAATATGGTGCACATTAACACACATTCCTTATGGGCCTGTCTCTGGCCCAGAGACAGACAGGAGAGAGACTTGGCCCCCCTACGCTCAGCAAAACCACGGTGATAGTCCACTGAGCCCAGCGCACAGAAACCTTCCCTAGCATCCACACATGCTACCGGAGTCAAAAAAAAAAAAAGAAGAAGAAGAAGAAGATTTCTTTCTGAATTTGCTGTTGCTTTGCTTTTGAGAAAGGTACTTWAAATCCTCTAAAAATGTGTTAAGAAGAGCGCTGATGTAAAATTTGAGTACAAATAGCGGTATTTGTGCTGTGTGTGCGAGAAACGGTGCATACGGGTAACCTGATAATCATATAATTTGCCTCGATGCCTCTCTAAAAGGACAGCGTTGTCTCTCTCATTTTGACTCCTTGTAAATAATCAATCAATCAATTAGCTAATCTGCTCAACCGCTCCCCCCCTTTATGTTTTCAATTAAAAGCATGAATCACAAGTGCAGACAGATTTACATGATGTTGCAGAGACAAGCGGCAGGAATGGGTATTTTTTCACTGATCTTATCAGGGCCTTTAAACACTCTTGGGGTTTCTCGTGATCTCGACAGCTAAGCGATTTTGTGCGTCCATTCTTCTCCTGATGGAAGACTTGCCTTTATGGGGTTACCTTCTGGGAAATGCCTCATATAGAATATCCAGCAAATTACTTGGCAAATAGCATTTTCCTTTCAAAAGCCTACCTGTGTAAGCATGGGGACTTGTTCATCTGAAATACTGAAAATGTGAAAAACGATACCTTCAGGAGTATTCCAACTTGACTGAATTTGATGCAACTTTTATAGAGATAGCAAAAGGCATCTGTCTTACACAAGGCTGAGCCTCAGCCAAATTTCACATCCTTGCTCCAAAGTATGGAGGCGTTCGAGTTTCTTAGCATATCACTTGCAAGTGTTTATAACATGACCAAAACAATATATTTTTTCCCCTCAATGCATTTTTAAGAGAGCCAAATCTTTTCAGTTTAACTTTCAAAAGAAAAAGGAAAATCAGCTGCAGGCAGACACATAACATGGAAAATTTCAGCTCAAACAGCAAGCAAGCTTGGCAGTGTTACAAGCGGCCGACAGCAGAGCTTTATAATGGGAAGTGTCAGAAAATCCCAGCTTCAGGCAGTGCTCCCAGCTCCACCTCGAAGTGCCGGCACGTCAGGTCCATGCCCCTCCCACGCAGCTATTTTTAAGGAGTCGGGAGTCCTATGCGTTATAGTGATTTGTGGTGCGTATTATGAGCAGACTGCTACCAGCGTGGCAGCTGGACTGCAGGAAGGCATAGCCATGCAACGAGGGAAGACAGATCAACCATGCCWGCTCTGTAAGGCTTGAAAGACATATTACACGCACAGATTTGGACCCTGCTCAGGGGGGTATTTCAGGTAACGCTTATTACAATACAACGTTAAATGATATCTTCAATTAAAAGAAAATGGAATTTCCCATCTATCAGAAATTGCCTCGTTTAAACTAGAAAACAACAACTCAAGACTCAACCAAGACAAAAGGAAAATCAAACAAAGAAAATGAATTAGAACAGCAGAAAGCTGAGAAAGGCACAATACTTCACTCAGAGCCAAAGCTTTACTCACAGATATTGCATAAAATATTCTTTTGGGAGCTAGCCAATTCTTTTTAATGAACACAATCAAGCTTATTATTAAATTTAATCCTTCAGTAAGTGGTAGGGATGTATTTGTTAGGATAAAACATTAGCAATCACACTGATCTCTGTTTTTCAGATGAGAGGCTGCATTGCCCTGTGGATTAAAAATGGCTTTGCAGGTATGCTGCACTCAAACCTTGGTCTGGTTACTAATTCCCATGAGCGCCAAGTCAATGCCACACTCGCTTGTTTGTGAGACCTACCTATCTTAAAGATCCTTTTGGTGACACAGTCAGTGCTTTCAGTTATTCCGAGTGAAAGCCTAGTTGCACTGGAGTCTGTAAGAATTTTGCTGTCAATTTTAATGCATCAGGATCTAACCGTTGGCATTATTTTCCTATAGTAAAACTGGGATGATTGCACTGATAGATCTGCTAGAGTGGGACAAGGACAAGATAATGTGTTCAGCATGCTGAATGTGTAGCATAATAAGTGCATGAATTATTTATGTGTATAAATTTAAACCCTTTGATTGAAATGTAGAACAGGTTGATTAGAAATAAACTTACTCTGTCTTTGATACCTAGGGTGCTCTACCACAGGAGCTTCACACAATGAGGGCTCCTGGTCTGCTGTTTCCATCTCCTCAGCACCTGCACTAGTATTTGTGAAATAACACAGAACCCTAAAGCTGACCCAGCTGAAGAAAAGCCATACACACACAAAAAAATAATTACTTTTCAGCTGGATCAGCTTACTGGATCAGCTCACTGCACAAGAACAGACAAAGCAGTGCCAAGGGGAACGCACGGCTGGGACCGAGGGCCCACAGGAGCACCAGCTTACAGCAGCCTTGATTGCCGTCTAACCTCACAGCAAGATATAAACACCAGTCAGTATTAAATATAACTCCTCCTAGAAATGTTTTCCTTGAAAATAGAGATATATATAGGTATCTCTCCCAGTAGTGCAGTAGCTTAACAAAGGCCCATCAGTGGTATCCTGTAATTAGTGTTTTAACCACCTCATTTAGTAGTCTAGAGAAAAAAAGAAGGCCTGGACAATTAACTGACATGGTGATTTGTTATCAGGAGGTCCCAATGCAAGAGCTGCAAGAGGAAGAAATGTGTATTGAAAAAGCAAAGTTGCACTGCCAGCAATACTCCATGCAGATAAGGCCACTCAGTCAAACGTGTTCTCTTCCTGCTGATGTGCATTTAAGTCAGAGCTTCCAATGCTATCTGCTCCAGACACCAGGCAGATATCAACTAAAACGTGAGTTTCTGTATGAAAAGTATCTCCCCCTAATCTGGAAAAGTGACCTCTCATTTAAGAGCAACATTATCCCTTGGCTTCATTATTATCTCCCAGCTTTCTCATCCTTAAGGCAGAAAGTTTTCCAGCAACTCCAGTTGCTGTTGATACAATTTATATCCTCAGTACAACACTAAAAATAATAGCCAAGTACTTGTTTTAAAATGTCAGAGCAGTGTCCTCAGTGAAGGAATGCTTGCAATTTTACATTTGTGATTTTGACCATTTTAGTTGCAGATACTGTTTTTGTATGTAATATGGAATGGAGTTAAGAGAATGACTATTATTAATGCTGCCTCACGAAGCAATTCACTTGCTGGGTCATTAACTCACCATCTACACAGAAATTCTAAAATCCTGTGCTGGAAAAACCCTGGTCTGAGTTTGGCAGAAAGCACTGATGTGGTGACTCAGTGCCTCTCCAAAGCCCGCGGCCAAGACCTGCAGAAGTCGGCAGCAGTTTAAACAGAGGGACTCGACAGTTCAGAGACTGCAACACATCTCAAGTTAGATGAGTAAACTGGGTGGTGCCTGAAACTTTTAAGACTTGGTCAACTCTTAACTTTTTCGTAAATATGAACCAACACGAACCATATACTCCAGTRTACCTGCATGACCACTTTGGTGGAGGTCACTATCCCTGTCATTCTTCTATCTTACATACAACTTTCCTGATTAAGTTCAAGGCAGATTTAACTCCAATTCACACAATCTGTGTGGTTTACACTGAACACAAACAACGTACTCATTTCATCTTTCACTGCCAAAACACACTCGCTCACTATTCTAATGCAACACAGGTGGCCTTTGTGCACCAGCACATCAGAGCAGACTTTTAATCCATCTAAAGTCTTTAAAAAACAGCCACACAGTGTAACCGACACCAGCATGGATGTGGAAGAGGAAGGTGAAGTGAAAGTACTCTTTTTTTGAAATGATTTTTTCTTTCTTTTCTTTTCCTTTTTTTTCTTTTCTTTTCTTTTTTTTTTTTTTTTTTTTTTTTTTAAAAAAAGCTGGCTTTCACACTTTCCTTGATACCAGGTAAGACACACTGGCTTCTCTCCACCTAAGGCAACCTTCCCTCCCAGCCATTATCAATAATCGCTGTTCCAGAAGTCTGATGCATATGCTGGCTTGCGATGCCGCATGAAATCTTTCTCTGCTGGAAGAGACATTAATTATAAGCAGGCAAGAAGAAACTTCTGCAGCATTGATGGCTGCTCTGCTGGGTGCTTTTCCTTATACTAAGCTTGTTTTCATTAACTTTCCAAATAAATGATAAAAGGCACAGGCATGGGCAACAGAAAGACAAAACCGTAATCGCTGGAGTATCTGGCTGACTTGCTACATGTATATGAGGAAGCATTGTTTAGATTTGTGCAAGTGCACACATACATAGGCCTTCCTGCTGAGCAGTTTAACTAAACCAACTATCAGTATAAAATATTAGCTCACTGTGAGCTGGAACACTTGGCTTCCTTGTTGGTATCACAGTTTTAAGCTAAAATCAAACTCACTTAGGGTAGGCACTTTTGTATTCTGCCTACAGGCTTGGTAAAAATAAATCAAAATAAGAGATGAAGCAATGGCACTCTGTTCTTACCAAGGTGCAATGCTGCCAACACTCAGGATTTTAATATGAACCTCACAATATTGACAATTATTACATTTTATATGCATGGAGAGCTTCAGGGCTTCTGCCAGGGAAGAGAACTCCCTCTGGGTACACCCTGACTGACAGCAAGCGCAATCTCTGATAAAGTTTCACCTTAAACAGCTTTATTTCCTGGAGCCCCATGTTTGAACCAAACTCTTGGCTTTCCTTGACCAATGCAAAGTAATCCTTCAGACCTCACGGACATGTCAAAAAAATCTGAAAAGCACCTATCAGCAGTAAAGAGTAAAAGCAGAACAATTTAAGAAAAATCCTCAAATCACAAATTTTTAAGAAAAATCACATTATTTTCTGGAGCCTGACTCATGATTTTTAAACATTAGGAGTTAGCCAAACCGCTGGTATAAATCTGGAACCGCTCCACTGACGTCACTGAAACTGCACCAATGCAAAAATGGCATCGGGGAGAGCAGAAAGGGGCTGAGGGAATTGGACAGCTGTAACCACTAACACAGGCTGCGCGTTAGGAAAGATCAGAGAGTAATTTTTACAAAACATTTTGGCTTCGTTTTTATTTTACTGAATTAGGGTAAAACACAACCTACATTTGCTCTCAGTAACCTGATGAGCTAAAAATTCTTTGCTGACTTTTGGACACAGGATAATACTGGCAGGTATTTAGGAGGCTATTCTTTAGAAGTGCTCATATCTGCCGCTGTAGGAGCCTCCATTCACTCCAAATTCAAGATGATCCTCCCTCTGAACTGTGGTGAGGACGGTGGAGGAGAAAAACCCAACCTCCTGGTGAGAAGTCCCACCTTGCTCCGGGAGCTGATTACTCAGAGGCAGTGCCATCCTGCTGGCAAGGAGAATGGAGTCCAGCAGCAATGCTTCTGCAGGTTAAATACATGAACCTTTTTTCATGTTAAAAAAACAAGAAAAAGAGGAGGGAAAGAGAAAGAGCAGAGGCAGACAAGAGCTCTGCAAATGAGGCCAACTGATGGCCGGGCAGAAGGGGCAGGCGAAGGCTGGGCACCCAGGGTCCACAACCACYGCTCAACGTCAGGCGTCTGCGGAGGGAACAGTCATCTCGATCAAAATCCCCTCACAGCTAGCAGTTTTTAGGCATGATTTTTTTTGTTGTTGTTAATCAGGAAATGCCAGATCTTGGCAGCAAGCGCGTTACCGATACAAATGATAGAACAGCAGGGTTATGTGAACACGTCTGTCTCCGAGGCCTGAGGAAAAGAAAACTAAAATCTCCAAGGCCCTTTTCAGCAAAAGATCATAAAAGCTACAGCCCACGTTTCCCAGGTACTTCGTACTGTTATCAAACCTGTTTCTAGCACCACACCTTTAAGAACGCTCAAGGGCAGGGAGGGATGGGGACGTACGCGCGACCACAACCAACTGAAGCAAGCTGAAGCCTCCAGCACCTTCCAGGTATGCTCCACAGCTTCCTTCCCACCTCGCATGTCCTCTGTGGCCCCCTGCCCCGTCCTTGGAAAAGTGAATCCATCCAGACACGGACACGAGGGAGGCTTTAGAGAGCAAAACGTCCCAGATTTCCGTACCGATGCAGACAGTAACTCTCTACAGTTGTTTACTCATTTTTATGCCTCATTTTTTCCATTTTTAAGAAAGGACATCAAAGGAGATCGATGTTTAGGAGCCGTTACCAACATTGATACATCAATACCAGTATCAGCAAAACACTGCACRCAACTCATCCCAGTAAAAACCTATGCAAGCAAAGCTGTACTGGGAAAAAGTTGTTTCTCAGCATAACTGTATAGGCAGCAGGGGCTTTTGCCCATCTCCTCCACCCTCAGACCAGCCTAATTAAGCTGCTRGAAGCTCGAGCGTGAAGATAACCATGCTGTGTAATAACCCAACTCTGACTCACGCGCGGTAGCACCGAGTGCACCGGGGCTCCTGCACTCAGCTAACCCAGAGTACCTGCAGCACCACTTTTCCTGCCATTTACTGCTGCAGCACCTCTGCTCCCTCCCTCCCTCCCGCCTCTCYGCTTTGGTTTGGTTGCCCACGCTCTGGGAAGTGCTGGCGTGACAGGGCAGGCCAAACAGCAGGACCTACACGATGGAAACCAGGCAGGTTTCCACCCCCGCGGAGGGAGCGCAAGGGCCCGTCCCGCCGTGGCCGAGCGCAGAAGACAGTTCCCCCTACGCGCCTCCAAGGGTCAAGCACAACTTCACCTCTGAGGCTTCATAAAGTTTTGAAATCAAAAGCGCTACGTAAATGTTGTTCTTATTATCCTGTAGGTGTGCTCTGGGCTTCCTCCAGGAGAGCTCAGCTGCTCCACGGGGCTGGCGTCAGAGGCAGGTCCCGGGTGTTGTGTGTTCAGCCTTGCCGTGAGAAGACCGACATAAGTGCTTGGCACACGGCAATGAAAGAGGATGCAATCTGATTTGGCAAATTAGCCCCTGGGATGATGCAGTTGCCATATGTACCTAGGTGCCAAATTTCAAATGGAGCAGAGTGACCTGACCCTGACCTCTGGCTCCCAGCACTAAATTCCCTCTCCGGGGAGCCTCTCTAGCCTGAAGCGTGTTTCAAAGCTGTGAAGAGAATAAACATATTCACCTGGGGGATATTTACAGCAGGACATTTGTTTTCACTTAGGCTGAAATCTGAGGAGAGTTTTGGTAGAGCCTCACATGTCACTCATTCCAACGACAGGTTTTGCAACGTGTCTTACGCAGGTGTCTGAGGCCTGTGCAAATCTCTCCGGCTGACCGCAAGTATCTGATGAACTCCGCGCGAGCCAATAAGCTGCCCAAGCTGGGATTTTTCAAACAAAGCAAACATCACCTTCTTTCTCAGTGTTTACCAATATTACAGCATGAGGCAAGGAGGCTTCCAGTTACAAAACTTCACTACTTTTAATAAATATACTGAGGAAGTTTATCAGCAGTGTTRTAAATAATTTAACTTATACTTTCCAAAAGCTGAACAAAGTGTTTTGTTTTTTTAATCCTTGCATTGCAAACTAGTAGTTAGCTTGCTAATTAAAAACAATCAATTGTAATGGGTCATCAGAGAGCAAGTTAGACAGGTTAGACTGAAGAATTGACGTTAACCTTAGGGAATGGTCAGAGCTTTCTGAGCTTCTTACTGGATTTATGACAGTCAAAATATTCCCCCAAACGAACTCCCTACACTGGGAGGTAAGGGAAGTGAAGAGGAGGCAAGTAAAGGTTCAAACCCAATGCAGATGAGTTGTGTAAAGCATACGATGTAAAGCAGCTCTCTACAGTTAAGTCAGCAATGGAAAGCCACTTACCCTCAAAAAGCAACCCCAGGTGGATATGTGGATGCTTGCCTTTTGGCTTTATCCCTTCTCCTGATTTTCCTTCATTTTTCTATGTGCCTGGGTATACACACAAACCTAGCTTGCTCTTCTGGAGAGCAGATAAAATAGCTTTCTGTTTTACCAGCTCATTCAAGTATCAGCGGTTTGAAAGCTTACCTCAACACTTCATCAGATGCAAATTCAGCTTAAAAGGGATTGTAGAAACATTCAGAGAAATCTCTAAAGAAGGACTGACTGCAGCGCTACAAGCCATCCCCTCCGGCTTCGGGAAAGGCAGAAGCATAGAGAGACCAGGCGTCCATTTAGTCAGCTAGACATACATCTTGTTTCAAGGAACTGAGTCACTTCTGAAATGCATCATTTGTTTAAATTACAGGAAATAAAGGTTTACAACCACGGACAAGCTTGGCAAACCTTGCTAACAAAAAACAATGGTTTATAAGATCTGCAGGACCTGCTCTCTAAGAGGCTGATAYGTCTCTAAAAGCAGCAGCAAAAGGGGAGGGAGAGCTTTGCTAAACTGCGTTTCTATCCAAGTTTCACACAGAGAACATCTGTTTGTACCCTAAAACATACACAGGCACAGACATTTGATAAACACTTTCTTCCTTCTCAGTTTGGGATGTCTCTGTGGCTCATACAAATCTTAACACTACCTTTTACACAGTCTCACCCATTTCAAGCGCCATACCAGCAGGCATGAAAAAATAAAAAGACAAAGTAAAGCATTTAAAAATTGAGGGAAAAGAAGACTTAGAGTTGTCCATACAACCTTAATTCAGTTCTTCTTTGCATGCATGTCTCAGCTGTGCAGTAATATCCTTTTTTTTTCCAAATTTGATTCCCCAGTTTTCTCTGTCCTCTAGGTCCACCCCATCACAGTTCAGCTCYAGTCCCTATCACCATGTTAGGCCTCATCTCCAACCTGCAGCATCCCCCATCTTGCTCCTCTTCCATGCTGCTGGATGCCAACAGAAAAAGCTATGATGTAAAGGAGACGTGCTTTTGCCGTTTTCTTTGCTATACAGCGTTGCTGGCAGCAAGGAGCAGAAATAAGAGAAAAAGCGGCTGGCTCGGTCCCGGTGGGTGTGCAGGACGCCAACCTGCCCCCTTTGGCTGCCGAAACCTAGTAAGCTTCTGCTTACCCCCCGCAACTCACTATTTTCATAAGCCTGCATTATATTRGCCATATTTGGACAGAAATATATGAAGATAGCAATCAACCTATCTGTTTCCAAAATGGGGTGGGTGATAGACATTTTGCATTATAAGAATTTTTCAGGATGCAAAATAACATGACTTTCTCTAAACAAGCTCAGAGAAAAACGCTGAAGTGTTTCAGATGAAGCTCTTCAAGATAATTCAGTCTTGGGAAGATGTTGAACAAAGACATCTAAAATGATAAAGTTTGGCCAACCTGTAAGCACATGAAAGCAGAGCGTCACAGCATAAATTGCAAGGTGACCTTAACATCTGGCTTTGCTACCTGCTCTGTGCATAGGCAAAACCTGTGTTTTGTGACTTTGAGAGGAATGAAAAGAACCTGCCTCTCAGATTCCCCYAAAATAAACACGGATAATTTGTATATCTAGGATGACAGTAAAGCTTGTCAGTGAGAAGCTTCTAGCTGCGAATGAAGTCAGCTGCACATGACAGAGACAAATACCGTTTCACAGGAAAAAATTGCGCAGAGATTGGACAGGATTATCCATATCCATCTCGCCTTTAGAAAATAACCCTGAACTTTACACTTATAAAAACTCACTGAGAGACAAGCATCTTTTACCCTGCCTTGGCAGCTTCAGAAGAACGCTAGGAATAAATCATAGGAACAAATAAAATGTTCATAAAAAACCCTCGCTGCCTGCCACAGGCTTGGAGCAGAGGCTGCACTGAAACACTGGTTCATGAGCTCTGAACCGCTGCTGTGAATGTCAGTCCCCAACACCTCCACAGTCCTGCCAGCAGGCTAAAGCAGCAATTAAGAAAGTGGGAGTACTTTGCAAGCCTCCTCTCTCTGCATAAGGCCCCATCCAGCTATTCATTAGATTATCCAATTATTCCGATGTGACCTTATTCCATGCATTTATGTCTGCTACAGGGGTCACCTAACAACTAGGGTGTTTTCCTAYAGAAATTCCTCGATGTAAACCTTTGTCCTTCTAATAACAGAGGTTATTACAAAACACAGCTACTGCACTCCTTTGCATATACCCTTCTCTCATTGCTCTTCACCTGCTTAGAGAGTAATTACATACCCAGCCGCAAAGGAGAACATTTACATGAGACCCGTCTCCCACACCCACTTACTGCCCTGCGCTTTCTCCCCGGCCTCCGTTCACACCATGAATGGCTGCAAAGCTCCCTCTCTCCTCCCAGAGATCCCCGTATGGTGACACTTGAGATGCTGCTGCCAGCAGTTACACCATTCGTGTATGCTGGCATCACTGCCTACCATGTTGACCGAAGAGACCTCTTTGATGCTTATGTCTCTCATTTTTTCCCTGGACTGTGAGCTCCTGAGAATGGGGACAGCCTTTTCATGAAGTGTACAGCTTAGTGCAAATTTGGTATTTGGCCAGACCTCCTGAGAGCTTTAACACAGCAAATAATATGTGCACAGTTTCCAGCATCATCCACAGAGCTTTCTCTRGTAACTAGCACCAAGCGTGTGAGGCCAACTACCAAAACATCTAAGCCACAGCCTCTTCTACAGGAGTTCCGAAATCGCATTTGCAAATATGTCTGCAAAGGAAAGTTGGAAGTCTGTGGATGCCCTGTCAATGCATGAGGCAAATCCCAGCTTACGCTTCCCGTTGAAACAGGCTCCTTCACAGGGCACACAGCTTTCACTTGGAACGGAGCCAYGGCCGGGCCTTGGCCTGTATTCATTGACCTCTGATGACAGAGATTAGATAACAAGCGAATGGAAATGCTTTCAACAGTGCTATTGTGTGCKGAGAGATACAATAAAGAGCAAGTATCATGGCAATACTCAGCATATAAAATTCCCTGGAGAGATTATCCAGTGAGAGAAAGTTTGTCATACATCCCTGCTTTTACACTGATTTTATTGACTTACTGGTTAGCTATCACAGGGCAATTCACCCATCAAGCACATCCCACCACTCAGCGCGAGCAAAGAAGAGTCTCCATTTCTCTCCTCCTCAGAAAATGCCACAACCTCCGCAGATCCTGACGCTCAAGGGTCACTTCTAAACACCCTTTATTTTCTTTGCTTCGATGCTTTTCACATTGTGCTTTCACACGAAGTTGTCTGATAAGAGCAAGATCCAAAAGCTAGAGCACAGACAAGACGGCGGACTTATCTGCATGCAGGTATAAGAGCAGGCATTTTTATGGCCACATGAAAATTAAAAATCAAGCCAAAACCAGGAAGGCAGTTTCTAAATGCAAAGGGTCGCAGTAGCCTACCTTGCATTTCATCTAACAGGCAAGACTTTTTGTATTAAGACAACTGGTTTTTCTCAATTTTTTGGCACTGTTGTGTGACACAGCCCATGGCATTTGGGTTGGATGCAAAATCTTAGAGGACAGGCACTTTGTCAGCCTCTGCTTCCCAAAACACTTTGGGCATTTCTAGTGCAATATAAGTAATTCAAACAGGAATCACTACCTGCACATTACCTCAGTGCAGTTTGCAAACTGGGCAATTGCATTGTATCATAGARGAATATGTATCCACGTCAGGGTTTATTTCAAATGGACACAATTCCCTGTGCAAAATATAGTGCTGAGCAAAATCTAAGAGCCTAGTTTCATTAGCTAAAGCTTTTGATCAACAACGGCAAGAGGAAACACCATAGTGCTTGTGATACTTGCATAGAGTTTTGGTCATGCTTCTGACCACATCCGTCCTGTTTCACACTCTTTTCTTCTAATTCAACAGAAATAAGATTACACAACTGGTCTGCAATTTTTCCTAGCTGTATAACTTTACACCTTTCACCTCGCTGCGTCTTACTGTCTCACTTCCAACCTTTGCCCAGCTGAAAGACCCATATAAAACTCAGATCATGAAAAAGCCAGTCSCAGCTGGTTCTGTAGAAGCAGAGACTATTCTCTACCATCTCTATGCCTAGTGGTGCCACTGGATATAGGGCCTGCTACAAGCAGGACGTCGACTATCCCACAGGCTCCAGCAGGCCAAGCGCAGAGTCCTAAGCTATTTTCCGTCTTGCCAGTCTCCTTCACTCTGTCCAGAAAGAGGCAGCTGCTAGGAGGAATGGCTCTTCCCCGTGAGAAGCTTCACTGAGCCATGGAGACACCACAGTTGCCCATTTGAAGCAGCTGATCTGCACAGGCATCGCAGTGATCAATTCAGATCAGTAGCTGCAACGCTATTTCCCCACCAGGGTACTACAGGCAAGGATCACTTGCTAAGTGAGCAAGGATCACTTAGGATGATTTATGTGCAAAAACAGCTGCAAAGCTTTATGGGTTTTAGGGTGGTTGTTCTCGGGATACGTGGAGGAGAAGGAACTGGAGACAGAGCGAGCTGGTTGGGGTGACCTGGGATGACAGGGAAGTACACTGTCACACACATGAGCGAAAGATTAAGGACTGATTAAGGACACTTCTCCCTATGCTTCTCCCACYCTCTTTGTGTTACAAGAGATGACCATTCACTTCCTGCACCTATCCTGTTTATCAGGTGAAAAGGCTACTTTACCACCATTTACCATTACTTCCATGCTAAGACGTAACACGATTCTGTGGTTTCAAGGGGGCACAGGGTGTATTCTTGCTAATACTACTTGAAATCTCGATCTTGTTCAAACTCAAGAGAATTTTATTACTACTTTCAAAGAGGCCAGAATTTCACCCATGAGAATATAGCATCCAGGGAAAAGGATGTAGCAAAGTCCAAGGGAAAACTCCATGTTATCTTTCAAACTAGCTCATCTGAGATGTTCTGCACTCTGTGCCATGCAAAATGTCAYGTGAGGAAAGAAAAACCCTGCAGAGAATACTTGCCTTTGCATTCACTTTCGTATAGCATGATGAGAGCTCATCAATACAGCCAGTAAACCRGTTGATTTAAAATGAATACCAAACATGCCTCACACAGGAACTACAATACATGTGGTACTTGTTTGTTTTTGTTTTTATTTCAATTTTATTTCTGGAGTCACTTTGCTTTGTAAGTTATTTTTCTTGCATGACAAGCAATATCCAATTATTCATGCACTGCCTCTTTTGTTTTAAGTTGACATTTTGCCCAARCTTAAGACCACAATACGCTTACTAGAGCAGTCCTTCTAGCCCCARCGAAGTCTTCTGTACTGCTAGCATATAAGAGTTAGGACATACATAACCCAGTACACAGGAAAACAAGACATACAAGTAAGATCAGCCACCATTTCCCTCAACACATGTGCATACATTTTCTTACACACAATGGTGTTTCCAGCCTGAAAACAATGCATTCAAGGAACAAATATGATCTTGTGTGATGGGATTTCCAATGGAGCCTAAAAGACTTTGGTATCCTGAGACTATAAAGCAAGTCCAGAGGCCAGAAAGCTTAACATCTCCAGTCTCCTCTGAATTCCCAGCCTTACTGTACCAAGAATAAAGAAAGTCTGGCCCATAAGCAGGAATCCACTAATTAAAGAAAAATGGGGCTTATTTGTCTTGGTTTCTGAAGTCACAGTTCTCTACTTCTGAAAACACAAGTTTCTCACCAGTTCTTTTCCGCCCTACGGCTGTGACCTAAGCAGCTTAAATGATACACAGATTTTGGTCGAAATCTGCTCCTTATTTACTGGACTTCAAATATGCAAGCAATTACTGAATGGATCTCGTTTATTGAATAAAAGTATTTAGGCATTATGTTTACAAAGGCCTAGAAACATTAAAATCTAGTGAAAAACAATTATTTTTACAGAATACATCTGCAAGCAATATGAAGTCATTCTGTTTTTGTAAATTTCTCCGTAACAGACTTATTGTTGATGTGGAAAATGTTCACATCGCAGCAGCGAATTATTTTGAAATGCCAAACTCAATAAAGGAGAAATTATTGCAAATAATATCACAATCCTTATGGAAAAATAAAAGCCAAAATACCAGTGGTTTCCTGACCAGTCAATCCTCTTAAGATTGGCCGACCTCTTCAGACTAATCAGGAAGAGTTAGACAAATAGTTACTTTATTACTGAGGCTGTCAAATAAATCAGAATCTGGCGAGCAACTGTTTCGGAGCCCTGCAGCCTGGCTGGCTTACTTTCCTGTAGAACCAAGGCAGTTACAACAGACCCACGTATGTGTGTATTTGTCTGCAGAGCAGTATGTAGGCTTCAAGCCTCTAAACTCATTCCAAATTTGGGCCAGCATTTTTCTTGGCTTCCCCAGGTTTTGTTGTGGAACATGGCTCGGAGAAGAAATTGCTTTCTAACCAATTACATTCAAGTCACTGCTGTTATTTTTAAAGGCACCCTCTGAAGYTCAGCTCACAAAGGGTAATGAGAAAATAACGTTTTAAACAACACCATCAGATGAGCTAGGCCACAACCTTGAACCACACCATCCGATTCTTACTGCAGTGTTATTTTGCCCCCAAACGTTTGCTCCTTACAGAAGCAATATGAACCTGAGTTTTGCCTACAGGACAAGCGTGATGCACGGCCACAGCTGAAGGTGACGGAAGAGGGAATTTCAGAGTGGAGCCCAGGGAACGGTTGGGTACCTGCAACACACGCGACTATGCACTCTCCTAATGCAGGCAGCTTTCGTCTGCTTGGGGACGAGTGAAAACAGAGGTCTCATTTTGGTAGGGCACTGGGGCACGTTCTTTAATCCACCGTCCCACAGCACTTCAGCATGTATTTAAATGTAGGCAAAGGAGATTTAGGTACATGATTCGACTTCAGCATTGCTCAGCTGTTTTGCTGACCAGAGAGAAGAGTGCTGTGTCAAGAGGTAAGTAAAAACATCACCTTTTGGGCCTCCCTTTGATCCATTTTGCAGTGTTTCTCTGCATTGAACAGCATTGATTTAAAAGGCAATCACAGGGCAGAGGGAAGGGAAAAGGAGATGGGCCAGGATGGGAGGAGAGAAGTCGGAAATGAACATCTCTAAGGAGGCTAAGCAACACTGAGGTGCCTGCTCAGCATGACAGCTGAGAACCRTCATTGGAAAGTGTCAGACTGTCCAGGAGAGCACCACGCTCACTTCTGCATCCTTCACCTCCACCACAACGCAAGCTGGCACTGACACATCCGTCGTTGCCAGTCATGCTCCCAACTCATTACAACGATGGGGTACCGTAGGTATTGAAGTTAGTCTGAGGTTTTGCATGGGACCATGCTAAAAGCAAGCCATGCAGATGGATGTGACACTTGTGTCCAGACAAAAATGGTAGCTAGTGCAGTGCTATTCTTAATAGAAATTAGCTTTTAATACAGATCTGCTTTAGTTCTAATTGACTTTAAAATGCTACTAAAAACTAGCTGGCAGGCATGCTTCTCCCCTTCCACRTGTCTCGGTACAGAGACAGCACACTACGAGTACCTTGGTGTGCGTGGCATCAGCTGTTTCCTCACCCAGAGCAGGTTTCTGTTCCCCATCCCACTTCTTCTGCAGAGGACCAACAGCAAACACCCATCACCACGGGCAGCACGACCACTCATCACTGGGATCTGCCTCCCCCTTTAAGTCATTCACTGGGGGTAAAATCCACCCACACAAATTTACCTCGTTGTAGCCTCTGCCACTGTTCCTACGTGCATTTGAGAAGCGAGGATGCTGTCGTAAGGAAAGCCCCATGATCTGCAGGCGCAGCCCGCGTGCCACCACAGAGGCGCAGGGCATCTCGTCTCCTCCGCGGTCTCCAGCGTAGCAGGCCCTGCTCTGGGGAGAGGTGCCATGAAGGGCACCTCCTAGCTGACTTACATATTCTACTTTCATATGCACTACAGTTCCCACCTCTTTCCCAATTTTTCTGTATGTTGGGTTTATTTGGATTTTCAAGCAAAAACAAGGTTTTACTCATCTGTTTAAGGCAACTCTCCTTTCCATCTGCTTTATACTGTACATCATCACCTATTGTCCAGCCATGAGCCAATTTCTGAACATTTAAGCTGTTGATGGCTGCTGGCAACRATGTATGAAGTAGAAACAAAGCCAGAGCTCCAAAGACTTCAAAAGGCTGAGGATAACTAAGAACATTGTTTTGACTAAACACAGACATACGCACCGAGAAGCTGTCACTTCTTCCAACCTTGCTCTCCCTCTTTCCAGAGCCACCTTTTAATTTGTAGCAGTTGCACAAATGATCTCTGTGTGTTAAGAGTTCAAAGGAAACAGCTATCCAAAAAAATCTTGATACTATACTACCTCAAAAGACATTTCTCTGATGAAGTTATGAACCAGGGTCTATGTCTCACAAAGAATAAGACTTTGAATGTAATACGTAAAGCTTTATGACTTTTTAACAAAGCAAAACCAAAACATACGCCAGTTCAGCTAAAGTTAATTATTTTTTCAGGAACAGTCTATCCCCAGCAAAGACAGTAAGAGTACAGAAGGCAGACGTCCAAGGTTAGCTTTGGCTGAGACAGCACAGCTTGCCATCCAGGCTCATACGGAAAGGTGTTAAAGCATGGAGCTGAACCAGAAGACCCGAAACTTTTGTCTCATGACATTTCTCACTGCTTCACTGCACGACCACATGTAAGTTGCATTTTCTCTGAGCCTCAGTTCCTTCACTGGAAAATGTTAACAATGATGCTTACTCAATGTCCTAACAGATTTTGAGATCTTGGAAAAACATGCTAACAAGTTATTACTATGTGTTATTTGCRTTCTAGGAGTGACCACGAAATGCTCAGCAGGACACAATGTCTGTCCTGGAGAGCTTAAAATGTAACGTTTGCAAGTAAATGCAATCTACCACTAAACATACTCCATCCTAGGCATGATATTTGGTAGGCTTTGTAGCAAATGCTGTGGAAGAACCATGGATCAATGAATCAGTCTTCACAAGCTGCCTATCTGACAAAAGAAACACCACCAAGAGACTGGTGGTGTCCAGCCCAGAGAGCAGCACCACAGTCAAAGCAGAAGAGGTTTGAGGGATGATGTCAGGCAAAAGCTGAGACACGCAGAAGCAGAGTGGGGCAGGATCTTGAAAAAGAGAACAAGACATTTCACAAAAAAGGGGTGATGCACCTGAGGGACTAAAAATAAACGGGTGAAGGGACCTTTCTGGTGGGTTATATGATGACTTTGTGGGCCTCAATAACCCCAAGGTACAAGAAATTCYACTTTCTTCATCTTTCTTCTGTGAGCAGGGTAAGGATTATCAAAAGATTTAGAGACGGGGAAGAGATAACTGCAGTTACTCAGGAACTACCATTTGAGTGTCCACAATATACAAAGACACATATAATACACACTGGTCACTTAAGGCACCTCTGTGGCACAATTAAAWAGAATAAACATCAAAAGATCTTTGTTGCGTATCAGAGGTTGTTCTGCATTTTTATCCTCTCATCTAATGATTCTTTTAACTCAATTTATACATGAATGGCATTCCTTTCAACTTTAGACTAATGTTCTTTTATATTTATAATATTCAGGATAGCTACACATGCTTGATTACCTTTAAAACGCTTATCACGATTTCWTTTAAAAATAAATGAATCCCATTTAAAAGTGACTTGTCCCCATCTTCTAGTATTTATGGACAAGGACATATGGGGCTGATCTCTCYCATTATTAAGCAGCATGTCTGAGGTGTAAATCATTTAAATTATTCATTGACAGCAATTGGGCTACTCACGCAAACTCCCACTTACATAAGGAGTCCCAGAGATAGGACTATGTGGATGAAGATGGCTGAACCAATTTTGGGATGCACCAAGCGTCCTCAGACACTGCTAACTGAGAGTGAGGAAAACTTTTGAAAATTGAGAACCATCTTCACTAATAAATATCACTTAATTGGGACTTTCAGTATAGTTATTTTGAATGGCATTTTCTTCAAAGGTTATTGTCACCAAGGCTCTGAGTGTAACCGTTACTAACTGGAGGAAATGTGCTGGAGGAAATGTGAGTGATTGTGTTGTGATTACGTTAACAAAATCCAAGTGTGCTGCAAGACATTTCTAGACCACTAAGTTACATGGGACTTTCCTTTTYGGTATGGGTTTTGGGTGTTCCTGACCACGGATAGACACAAGATGGACATCTTTGCAGAACCTGAACAATGAAAGCCTTCACGAAGAACAAAACTGAATCAAAGCAAATGAAGAAAGTAACTTCAAGTGGCAGCAAATTGCCTATCTCTTCTATGAATACTGTTCAAGCAACACTGAAATCTGAGACAGGAAATGGATAAATCAACTGCACAGCTGAGCTTGGACTGTAACAGTCCAAATGATAAAGGCTGTAAATATTTAGTTCTCTGCTATAAAGAAAGTTTCCAGTCTATCACAGCCTAACTCTGCTCTCTGACCAACACAWCAGTGGAAGACCTCGAGCTAACTGTTAGAGCTTTTCAATCACTGGAGAATCATGGGAGTCAGAGCAAAGATTAGGAATCATTCTTCATGGAGATAAAAATATATAGTTATTCTTTGCAACATTTGATTTTTAATTAAAAAGACATGTTTCTGGCTCTCTTCAGAATAAGCCTAAGGAATATTTGTAATCATTTTGAAGTCTTTCACRGTTATATAATATTGTACACACTGCAGCTGATTTCATAGCCATGTGGGCAAATTACTGTTTTCCTGCACAACTAAATCATTATCCAAGTAACAGCAGATGGTAAGTAACACCAACACATAGAGGTTACAGTGCATTTCAGAGAAACTCGGTCTAGGAGCTGAAAGAAGAAACTTTCAGATTTCTATCAGGTCTCTTCCCKGCCCAGCCCAACCTCAGTGCCTCAACACGCAACAGACTTCATCCTTGCRTGTGATCTTGATGGTAAAGATTTTGTTTTGTCTCCTTTCCCCATAAGAAAGGCAGACAGGTTAGTAAGTCTTTAAACTCTCAGTTCTTAAGGCTGTTAATATTTCACGTTGCCAGCAGGGAAAGGAATTAAAACTGCCAGTAGCTATCCAGATAGATTTTAAAATCCCCTTCCCTCCCCCTTCTCTCTGTCTCCCTCAGCTTCAGAGGATATTTTCCCCGCAAATTGGTTTTAAATTAAGGAAGGTGATGAAGGCAATGTGCCGTCTCAGCATTTTCCCAGGTGCACTTAATCTAATTTCATTAAGGAGATCAGGACAGATGATCGCTACAGTCGAAACATTAAGTCTGTCCATTTTTGTATAAAAAACCATTAAGTCTGTCAAAGTGTCGGCGGGTGGGCTGTTTATTATTGGAGATGAAGGCGCGCTTTGCTTCCCCAATAAACTGTCAGGAGTACTAAACTACAAATTAAGTCAGCTGCTGCCAAAGATTTAGCCAAAGATCTCCAACTAATTTTGTCAYAGGTGTGGGAAAGGCCATGGAAATAGAAGCCACAAGTCAGCCTGTGCACCCTGGAAACCAAGCCTTTTATGCATTTTGACATATATTTCAATGCAACCTATCAAAGAGTTCAGGACCGGACATCAGCAGATACGATCAAGAAGAGTTGCTGATGCTTGTGTGGCTCCACAGCCAGCTGGACCTGAGCAGTGGCATACACTGCAGAGCCCTCACTATGGAGTTTACCTTTGCTTTAACCTCATTCATCCTGCCAGGGCTCATCATTTTGTCTTACGCAGACAAGAACTCATAAAAGCTTCATTCAGCAATGCTCTGTTTTGTACGCACTGCTTTGAATAAAACATAAAATCATGTTCCTCAGATAATCATACAAATATCACATAAAATTAGAGGAAATCCATCTGAATGTAGAAACTACAGAAGACTATTTAAAAGCCAAGAAAGAAATCAAGTGATGCTTTTAGACTGAATCTTCAGGCATTATGAAGCTGAATGTGAATCATTTGCTAAGGAGAACACCTTACTCCTCAGGAAAAATGTATCTGGGCAGAACTTGGTATTAAAGACTGTCAAGAAATGTTAAAAAGAATAAAAACTTAACAACTGGAATTATACAGTCTTTACAGTACATATAGAGAAATTAATAATCGCTAATATGGAATTAGGAGTGACATTCTACTGTGTTGCAGTTAAAGCTTGCTTCATTTTGCTGTGAGGAGCAAGGGTGGGCAGGTCAGAGGAAGGTTGATTTTCTTGTCCKGGGTGTAATGCAATGCAGCATGGGGAGGCACAGAGCCCACTCTGCTAGCACAGGCTTGTGAGGAGCACCTGAGATTCAGAGAGAGCAGGAGAGCTGGAAGATAGTCAGTCTATACCAAGAAAAATGCCTTGCTCACCCCCGCCTGGACCTGGAGCCTGAGGCTCRCAGATGAACAAAAGAAAGACTTTTCCTTGCTGCCTGAAAAGGACTGTGTGGAGCTAATGCAAGCCAAGAAGCTGGTACGTCCGTACTGGAGTCAGCACCAGAAGTTCACTCTTCTAGTCTGTGCTTATGTAAAACCTGAGTTCTAGCTCTTGGAGACTCTGGTCCCTAAGAGTCCCTGARAATGTGGAACGAAGGCTGGGCAGCACCAGCTCAAAAAGGCTCAGCCAATTCAGAGTGCCGCTCTAAGTGCCTGACTGATCTTACAGACAAAAGTAGCAGTTGATAAGCAGCTGCTAAGTTAAAACAGCAGTTGCTAAGTGTTAGGAGAATCACCTATGCAAAAGAATACCCACTGCAATCATGATGCTAAGGCTGAATTCCCAAAGAACATCAGGCAAACATTACCTCCAGTCTTCACTACTGATCCAAGTGTCACTGTTAACCTCAACTCTTACATATGTAAGAGAGTCTTGTAATGAAAATCAGTTTGGATTTTATTTCAGATTGGAYCCAGAAGTGAGAACTTTTGGAAAGCTACACAACTCACGTTGAAGCTGACAGTTTGGCCACCCTGGAATATTATTCCTTATGCATGCATAGGGCACACTGTGCTGCATGCTGTGCTCTTCTGTATTACTTAATCTGGTAAAACAAATTTAAAATGTAGTTATTAGGAACTTTACAAGCAAAATAAGCCCCAGTTCTGCCACTGCAGATATTGGAGTATGCATCATCCAAAATGTTCTCATCTTCTTGGCATCTTTATGGTCAACTAAATCATTCTCGTGCCATCACCAGAGTATCTGAACATCTTTCAAGGACTTACCACCATTACCCAGGTAGCCCTTTGGATTTATGGTTATGTCACAACAGGRTCTCCTAGTGTGGGCAGAGAGATGTACATGATCGCTCTCTTCCCTCTGTTACCTCAATTCTTACAAGTGTTTCACAAGGTCCCTGGTGTCRGGGGAAGAAAATGCTCATGGGTGGGGAACTGGAGGAGGGAGGCACTAAACAATTAAAAACAAAGAAACAAACAGAACTAGGGATTTGCAGACTGTCAGCGGCAGAACTAGCATTATCCTATCTTGCCCAAGAGCTCTCCATAAGATCTCTCAAGTCTTTTAATGGGAGTTAATGACAGATTTTTGACAGCAAACTACAAGGTCCTTCTCATTGTTCGTACTGAAAAAGAAAATTCTACATGTACAAGAATGAATATGGACACCACAGACTGTGATGACTCAGCTGGTTATATACAGACTTATGCACTTAAAATTTGAGTTACTGTCTGCATAAAGGGAAAAGAATACATTCAAAATCCCAGTAGGAGGGAAAAACATTGGTTCTGAAGCTTTGAGCCTGTTTTATTTTTTCAAATGCTTTCTTGGTTTATTTAAATTGTGGGAAAATCAGGGTCAAGATGGGCCATTATTATTTTTTCTTTTCACTGGGAGTTGCAGACCCCCTTGTTGGGAAGGAGAACTAAGAGGGCTGTTTTCCCTCTGCAAGGGTTTATAGGGCCTAACCAATTCCTCGAAGCCTCAGTGGGAATCTTGTTATCTGCTCTGCGTACCCCGTGGGTGGGCGATGGGAGCCCAGGCCAATTCTCTCCCCCGGCTGGAATTTCCCACAGAGTGACTGAGTGAACTGGGTATGCAGTGGGTTTTCAGGATGCTATTTTGCTGGTAAATCTGTTCATGGAGAACTGACTATAAAATAAATGAATTAAGCAGTGAATTTTTTGTCTCCTGTAATGGCAACAACATAATGTTTGCCTGTTTATAGAACGCAAGGCTTTCAAGGGCTTCAAGGTTATTCTAAAGGCACTATTTTGATAATCTATAAAAGCAGATCTGTTTTTAATAACAACTTGTGGCTCATCTGTCAAACAGAGGCTTTCTTCAATTAAGAGAACTAACCACCTTTATCCAGTTATTATTTACAGGAATCGGGTTTCTAGCCGGTGTTCACTTCCCATCGCTGGGTTTTCAGTCTGTAAGAATTAAGCTTCAGAGGAATTACAGATTCTGGGTATACATATATGCATGCACACACAAATACGCACATGTGGACAGGCTTTACTGCTGCAGGTTACTATGCCTCCAATAGAGCCCAGGCACATGCTTCTAAAATTGTGCTCACCATTGCTCTTCATAAGCAGAGCATGCTATGGTAAAAGGATGACATAAATCAGACCTTGTCTGAAAACCCAGCTGGGAAGTAACTGGCAAGTGAAGAGTTTTAGTTATTAGTCACAGTTGAAAACTGTCACAGATTGAAGTGTAACACTAACAGAAGTGCAAGTACTGCCACGTGAAAAGCCTTAGGTTCAAGTTYGTGTTGAATGTCATTCAGCAAATCACTGTTGCTCCGTTCCTGCTGCTCCAACCAGTAAGAATTGAGATTACTGGAAAAGTACCAAGCATTCATTCCTCAGAGAAATGGAAAACCTGATGATGGACAAAACTTTCRGAGGCCCTAGCTTAGGTAAGCATCAAAAATAGTAAATGACTGATTATCCAAAGGGGGAACTAAACTTCCAGTCTCACAGAAGTAAGAGATCTATCAGGTGGAACCCRCTTCTACTGCTAGAAAAAATGTGACAAGTTTTGGGGGGAAGGAGCCTCCTACAGCAAGTACTAACAAATAACGGCCCCTGTGGGCCTCAGAAGAGTAGCTCTGAGGGATGCCAGGACTGTGGCTTATTTCAGCCCCAGGAGACGATTCCCTGAAGGTGCACTGGTGCACTGATGAATGAAGCTGAACAGAACAAGAGAGCAGAAAGATGTAATAAAACCCACAGAAATTTGGACAGATGGAGGAGACCAATTTCCAGATTTGGAAAGACCTGGTATGCCATCTGGCTTCTACTCACCCACCAACTCATTTTGCCGGATCTCGCCTTCCTTGACTGCCAGCTACCTTGGACACAGCTCTTCCCTCCCCGGCCTTCAGCAGTTCGCTGTGCTGCTCTGCTGCCGCCGTAACCACGCCTGTCATTTGGAGTAGTCTTCAGATCATCTTCCGCTAAGTTTTTAATCTGGGGCCATGAGGCTTCATCTTATTTCTGGGTAATCTCATACAGAAACCCACATACACACATGCAAAGACAGTAACCACTTCTGCTTTTAGATCTCTCTTCATGATCACATCGCTTTCTCCTGCTGCCTGAACTATGCTTTTTTGTTGCGGGCTTGTAGCCACTTCTTCAAGGTCAATACAGCTAAAACAGAACTTTTAATGAAACTCCTCAGATTTTCCACATAGTTTATTTTCTTCATTGCTTCCACTCCTAACTCAAATCTGTAGCCCTTAGTGCTCTCTTTACCTCAGATCACCATCTAGATTTTAACATCCAACCTGTGCTTAAGTCCTGTATATTCTTTTTCTATATACCATAGTGAACATCCTCTGCTCATCCCTAAAGCTAAAATTTTCGGCCAAGTCCTCACCACCTCACATCTCATCCTTTCCTCTGGTTATGGCAGATGTAACTGTGTCCTTGCAACCATCCAAAAAGCTGCAGCAAAAATTATTTTCCTAGTCTGGAGCTTTGTCCCCTTCATACCTCCCCACTTCTCATACTGTAAACTATCAGTCTTTACATTTTAAGTGCTTCCTTACTTTTACCCAACATTTACACTCAATATCAATGTCAATTCTTGTCTCTCACTGGCCAGACTTGATCACCTCCTTGTTCAATTTTGAAATAACCACCTCCCTACTACTTTCCATCACGTCTTCCACTACAGAGAAAATTCCAACTTGCAGCCAAAGAACCACTTGATTTCCCTTCTTCAAAGCCTCCTAAACTTATTTACAAAACAAAAGCTAGACAACAACAGGGCTGCAAACATACTAAAACAACGCTACTGTTAGCACTGGGCCCCCCATTTATCTGAGTTCCTTGGCTGCCTCTCATCTCATACTTAAGCTGTGAGCTGTTCTGCATCTGTCTGGCCCTGGAAGAGCTGGGACATGGTCCATGGCTGAGCTATCAGGGCTGGCACAACTGTGAGTGCTAATCACACTTGTTGGTGTGCTGCTATAGGGTTCCAGGCACTTACTGGGACTCAGAAATTAGCACAGTGAACAACAGCATGGCAAGGCTGAATCCACATTGCTGCAGAAAGGAAGGCCTAATGGACTTACTGTACTGTTACAAAGAGCACGGCAAAATCACTGTTTTGGCAGATTGACTTTTGCTTCCACCTTGGATATGGCTTTACTAGCCTTAAAGAATGCTTGTTGTTGCTAAAACACAAACTACAGAAAAAATGTATGGTAAATACTGAATCAACTTAGAAATACAGTGTCATTTTTTATATATCTTACTCAGCACCACATTAAATGAAGGAAAGCCTGATATCTAACCCCTGATTTGGAGAGCTTGCTTACATGCCAGGGTGGTGCAATTAAGCTGACAACCCACAATTTTGCACACAGCAGACAGAAGTCCAAGACTGAAAGAACACGAACATTGAATTACTTCAAAAGAAAGAAATAGGCTTTTTTTAATGCAGTCTTGAACACTGTTATTAAAAAAATGAGAACAACATTTTGGAGTAACGAGCAGAGATTACTCATTCCCTTGTTYTACACAAGTTGACTTTTGGCTTTCTGCAGAATGCCATTTAACAGAGCACATTACCAAGCTGCTAGCCACTTTTCATAGTGATGCTAAAGCAGGTAAGAGACAATAAGTGGAACTGTTGATGGTTTATATTACTCTATTATGTTAATGTTCACTAAAGTATGCCATAAGCTCTCTCATTACGTGTGTATAAACCAATTCTCTGTGGTGTTATTCCTGTGCTAAATGCTATAACTACATAAATCTTGAATTAATGGAGACTTTATAGTTCCTGAAAATGAAGGGTAATTGCTATCTGTTAATGCTGTTGTTGCTATTAAAGGAAGTATATATTTTCAGTAACAATGTTTATGGACCGTGAGCCTCACATTGCAGCTATTGCGGAGCATGGAGATAGTGTAATACGATTACCAGGCTAACTCCCTTTCTCTCCCCCCCGCCTCACAAAAAGCACGGCATCATTTCCACAGTTTCAACAAACTACCAGACAATTCTTCTAACGGTTGCAGTGTCCAAACTGATGATGTCCTTCAAGGAAAATACTGCAGAAGAAGTGGGATTTGCATTTSATCTTAGGGAATGCATGATTTGCTAAGTTTTTCGCTTGGTTAAATGGCTAGACAGCTCAGTTTATTAGTTTGGGTATTTTGAACAGTTACTCAAAAAGAGTGTGGTGACAGAATGATAGGTGTGAGAAAGTATCATCCCACTTACTTCCTTTGAGATTTCAGCAGTGATGCAGAAATGAAAGGCTATACTCGGCCGGAGACAGTACTCAGAAAGTAGAAGCGATGGACAAGTCCCCAGTCTTGAGCTCCTGTTCTCTGATTATTAAAAATAGCAGCACTGTTTGGAAACGTTCTCACAATATGCTATGAAACTGCACATCGTGCAAAAGTAATGACTCCTCAATTCCGATACAGCTTATGTATGACTGACGATGCTCAATTACTTTTCTCCCCTGCAGCCCTGCCCAACACTGCACAAAGGAAAAAAAATCATCAAGAATCTGTTTATATTTTCAATGTAGTGAGGGTAAAGCCTTAATTTTGCTYTAATGTCCATGTTTTAAAAGCATTAGGAGCTCAATAATCCATATACCTATGAACTAAATAAACAGTGGATAATCAGCTGCACAGTAGAAGTAGGAGGCGGAAAATTTCAGTTTTTCTCCTAGCTCTATCACTGACTTAGTTTGTACTTTTATGTGAACAACTTTTTTTTTGTCCATTTTTCTCATGTGTTATATGCAGACAATGGTGATGTGCTTTTTTAACACTAATGAAAAGTGTTTTGCAAATCAAAAGTACCTTATTAATTCTTGCCCCGCCATTCATTRGTGCCAACACACGTAGGTGTACCTAGAGAAAACTGCTTCTTGCTGACGGAGCAGCAGGGCAGGACTGCTCTGCAGCACTGTGGAAAGCAGCTGACCCATCGTGTCATGTGGGAAGCCTGATGTTGGGCTAGACAATACGTCCAATACTCCAACACTGGCCGCAAAAGGCAGCAAGCATTATTAGAAGACACATTTGGCCAACATATGGAAAAGGGAAAACACACTCTTCAGTGTRATCCCTCAGGGTATTCATGCCAGTATTTTTATAACTGCTTGTTGCATCAATCAGACTAGGCTTTAAGGCAAATACTGAATGAGTTTCCAGGAGAGTAACATGCCAGGTACTAACAGACAGGCAGGTTCCCCGTGTATTCTCCAGCTTGAAGGCAATGTCGCGTTTACATTATCCCCATGAAAGGTTTGAAGTCTCTCTACTTCAACCTCCATGAGTTTATATACAAGCSCATGTGTCTTTGCTGACAGAAAAGCAACTCTACTTATTTCCAGAGACCTATTTAATGGAACCAATGTCTTGTCTCATGCCTTTACAGATCAGGCAAGAGATAGAAAGATGAAAATCTTGTGCTGCTCTCCTTACGAAGAAAAGAAGTGTTACTATTAAAGTGGAGTCGTCTTAAGGATAARGTAGCTGGAAAATATATGAGCCTAGAAGGTCAACTTACAGTTACAGATACATAAAGAAATGCCATCCTAATGGTAAGGAACACTATAATAGTCTTTCATTTGCTGTAAAGGACAGTAAGTTACCAGCCAAACACAATGCAGCTTCCTCTGAAGGTAACCTCAGATCCCACATTCTGAAAGCTAATCAATGTTGTTCAGATTTCAATTTCTTCTCTACAAGGTGAAGTCAAACCTAATCTAACAAACGTCAGTCTCAGATGTAATGCTGCTAGCTGGGTCTACCAGTGTAATTTAGATAATCATTAATAGCATAGCTGTATAATAAAACTACATGTCACTTACAACTTCATCTGAGGTTTGACTGGCAGATCTTTAAACAGTTTTCTAAGTGATTGCTTTTACTTTCTTTGATTGGGCAGTCTAAGAAATGTTTTAACTCCATCCTATCTAAGCTTTTAGGGAATAGTTTTTCACCCTCACTTACCCTGCCATCAGCTCTGTTGCTTTGCAACTTTGTGAGTAAGAAATATGAACTCTGGGGTGATGGCGGTGGTGGAAGGAGTGACTATACATACATACATACATACATATATATATATATATAAAAAAAATTAAATATGTAGAGTATCTTTCATTCAACAGCTAAGATTTAAATGTTTCTCTTCAATCAAGCCTTCATCCCAAACACAGCTTTTGCCATATTCCAGGGATAATAGGTAGCTGATGGGTTTTTTAGAAGAAAATGAAGAGCACCTTAATGCTTCCCAAGGTCTAATAATACTAAAAAAATAGACTTAACCAGAAGAAGCTTTTACTCTTGAACTCAGGGTAACCTCCAATACATGGCTGCAGCCAGGTGTGCCACCAAAGAGACGAGGCTTTCTAAAGTCAGCCTTCTTTTTTGTAATGCTGATCCAGTAGAAACCTGTGTGCTGCAGCTTCTCATGAATGAATTCAAGAGACTGGACAGCCAAAATACAATAAAAGTTTCATGAAGATCTAACCTGAGACTGCCAAGTTTGATCTGCCAGAACAGAAGTCAGCRAGGAATACTCAAGTCTATTATAGATGTGATGTTTAAAAGCATAGTGCACCTGTTGCTATGTAGTGGGATTTCTCTGTTTTCCTTGCAAAAGTGAAACAAGAAATCCTTATCCAAAACCACACGACTACAACCTTTCAATGACCAACCTCTGTATCAAAAGAAAAGGTCAGAAAAATCATTGTTCTGTGATAAATATGTATGTAACGTGACAAAACACTCCTTGACAGTTACGATACTGCCTCTGAGGGCAGGCACTGGTTGTCTCATCTTCTAAACCGATTACAAAATTGACACCTTCAAAGGTTRCTATCAATAAAATAGGAACTCTCAAGCAGTTATCAGAGGAGACTCCCTCCAAAACAGAATGACAGCACTAACACTAACACTATGACTTGGGTCCAACAAATGCTAACATATTAATCAAGAAGACTATCATGTTCATGGAAGTTTCTCTTCTCTGAATGTGGACTAGCTTAAAATACAGACTACCTGATGCAACATTCTTCCATTCAATTATAGATATTTTAAAATTTGACATCAAGGCTGGAGGAAAAATATTATTTTTAGATTCATCCTTATTTTGTCTATGAGGGAATTTCCAAGCTGGTAAAGCATATAAAAGAAGAAAATTCAGTCTTACCTTATCGTCAATATCACTCTCGCTGTCACACTGTGGATTAGAGAGAGAAAAAGAAGGTTTTRTGAAACACCTTTATGTATATGGATCTTTTGCATCATCCGCTTAAATCCTTAGGATAGCTATTTATTACGTTCTCAGTTCAATCAAACATACACTTCTGATGTTTGCATTAATGCCTTTTAAATTGCTAGCATAAGCCAGACAAAGGCAATTTATCTCTTTTTATACAAAAATACGGCATACTCTTACTTGAATGAGGGAAAATGAACTTTAAACAAAAATGACAATCAGCTATGCTTTATAATAACAACTGTAACATGAATACCACAACAAAAAGCATGCCTTTTTATCATCCCAAATTGTGGAATACATAGCAACAGTTTTGCATTGCTTCACCTTGATAAGCACTTTGTCATCTAACAAGGAAACTGTGAAACTGGCAATCAATTTCTAATTTAATGAGTAGTATCAAGAATAGTAATTAAAATACATCATAAATTCTGGTACATTTTTTAGTTTGAATGAGATCATGATCCCAGGAGAAAGTGTTTACTTAAAGAGTTTTAGACTCTGAAAATGAAATGCTCTATTTTCTCAGCACAAGTGACAGAAAGATAACTTGAGCAATGAATGTTTCAGGACATACAAATTTCATTGGCTGGAGCTGAGAAAGATTTACAGGTGGGAATAAAAATAAATCTGTTGGTGTCCATTAAACAGACATAAAATGGCTTGCGTTTTGCAGCTTTTGTGTCGGATTGGACCATTGAGTCAGCTGGCATTGCAACCTGCATTTGACAGTGATAGTTCAGGCGAGTTTTCATAATTGGTGGCTCTTATTTGGGTTCCCTGTTTCTATAAGACAGCAGTGGGCAGGCCGACAGTGACAAGCTGCAAATGAGGAAATGGTTCACGAGAAGGCAAATGCTTCCGTGTCATACATGTAAAAGCAGGAATACYGGTCATTCTGTCCAGCTCCTTGTCCTGAAGGAGAGGCAGGACTCTTTCTTGTAATATCCTTTTATCCAAAAGTTACGAAGCAGAAAGTTCAGTCATAACATTCTTAGCTTTCTGCAGTTTTTTGAGACACTATGTAATCTCTTCTATTTGGCACATGAAATGATTGACCCCAAACACTTGAAGAATCTTTTCAATTCTCCAAAACACACCACACACACCAAGAACAAAGATGCAGCAGAAAGATCTGTCATGATGGTTCTGCAGTTAAGACTGCTCAATTCTCCAAATGAGTCCTTATTTTCATTTAACTGTTTGCAGTGGAAAGGTTTCGTGTAAGGAATCTTGTTTCCTACAGTCTTGACTAAGCAGAACTCTCTTCTCTTTCAAAGTTAAATCTTGTTTAACACTGCCCTTCCTGTTCCATAAGATCTCTTTTTCATAGAAAAATTCAACCGTTTTAGAATGATGTGCACAGATCTAATTGTATCTATAACCATTTTGGAGAAACAAGAATCTGAAGCAAAAATGAAAGAAATCCCAGGAAGGCAGCACATTGCTCTGCAGGGGCTGGGCAGCTGCCGGCAGGCAAGACCTACTGAAGCAACCAGGTTAATGACTGCAGACCGCACTAAATCCTAGCCARCTAATTTGTGCATGGAAGGCAAGAACATCAGAGAGCCATGGCTTTAGCAAATATTTTCCTGTAAGCWGTATGTGTCTTTTTTGGAGATTATTTCCATCACTGAACTTCAGGAGAATCGTTATAGGAAGCATGGTAAATGATTCCAGATATTCAGATCAAACCAGATATTCACATCCAAATTAGCATCAGCCTTGATAAATCATCATTAGCAGCCATTTGCTGATTCCTCCAAACCCCTGCGACACCACTGTGCACAATTAAACATCTCCGCTCTGAAGAGGACTTGGAAGGGATTCTTCCGGGACTGGAAGAGGACTACTTGTCCATCACAACCAAGGCAGCCTGAAACAGGTTATGCTGGGCATGGGCTGCTCCAGTACCTGCTGCATTTGTGCTTGYTCCAGACAGTGCTGACAAAGCAATATATTTATTAAAAACAGGGGCGGGAGGAGAAAGAAGATGTAGTCACAGCAGCACGCTTGTTATTATTTACACACTCTTGAGAAATGCAGGATGACTCACGAGGAGCCCTTCACCTCCACCCTGGAGGGCCAAGATCGAGTCAGAATCATGCGACTCCTGTTTGCTCCGGCTGCTCCTGGRGAGTGCCCATACCCCTAAATTACTAGCATAATTCAGTGGGCCATGAAGACCAGATTATTTTGCTCTTTAAATCTGGTCTAGGCTATATCTTAAGTTTCCRTTTTAATCACTGTACACACATATTTAGCAGCAGAATATTTTGATGACATAATTCAAACTCTTGCACAGCTCAGACTAAAGAGTTTCACCTGGTGATATGTGCATCTGGCTCAATGATTTATGAGTTGGCTAAGGCTAGCTTCTAGAAAGACACTACTCTTGGTGTAAGCGCTTAAAGGGATGGTGAAGTGACTCCATGGCTGACATGGCAGCAGCAGGCAGCTGTGTCACTTGCTGATAACGCATGTACGCTGCTGCCAGCAACGGTGGAAATTCATAGAAAATTTCCCTACTTTAAATAGGGCCCAAGCAGTAGCCCACTTAAAAGAGGTTTGAGACAAATCTGAAAATGAGCCTGGGAAAGTTTGCACTGATCTACAACTTCTCAGATGTCAAAATTAAAATTTTCAGGCTACCACGTAAGAATGTTACAACTGAATAACACCTACCTCAAAAAAGGCATAAAAAGTACTTTCAAGTCTCTGTTGCATAAAATCCTGTGCCTGGGCAACATCAATACAAATGCAGAGAGTTAAAAATGATACAAATAAGAAAAAATCAAATAAATTAGGTTCAGAAATATATTGATTATACAACTTTTAAAATTATCTTTAAAAATCACATGCTTTTGCCTGTGAACCCTGACAATGTATKTAATAAAACTGCAGCACTGTAGGCCTTAATAAATTTAATTTAAAAGCATTTGAGAGCAGATGTAAAAAAAATTTTGTGGGACCTTAGTAATCATTATTATTTAAATACAACATAATATTAGAGCCTCTCTCCCTCTGCATATATATACACACATATATATATATGTAGGTATGTTTTAGTACCAAAACTTGTCTCCATATTTGTTACTGTATTATGATATTTTATAAAGAGAAGGATAGGCTTTGTCTGGCTTTTAAGAGAAAACTCTTTAAAACAGATTTCGCCTCAAAAAATCATGTCCGCAGTGAGTATAAAAATCCATTACTGATGGTTTGCATTACTAAAAGGTGCAGAATTGCCCTGTTTAGATGCCTAATTTTGCCTTTGTACCAATATACCACTTTGTCTCATGTAGATAAGTGAAAGTTGTAAAAAGCAAGTGAACCATCAAATGCACATGCTAAATTTTATAAACAGACATACAAATGAAGCAAACATCTGCTCTCTGAGGATACGTTTTCCACATTCAGGATSCGAAAATACTCCATAATTAATTGTTTTTAAAATGAAAAGGACAGCAATGAATTTTGTCTCATTTTAGCTTACATCTTTCTTAGTTTAATTACCGCCGCCGCAATCTTGCAATTCAAGAAGCCAGTGGGCCCTATGGATGCAGCTCCACACGCAAATACGGCTCTGTGCAGACAAGGGGCCCACCCCTGCAGCCGTGACTGCAAGACATACGCTTTAAAAACTTTATTTTGGACAGCGAGGTGCATAATATCTTGTTTACCGTATTATGAAATATATTTCCTCTCCCACCTCTTCCAACCTGGAAAGACTTAAATAYACACAAAAATGATGCCTGCATTCGTATGGCATGGCTTTTAGTTCAGCAAAATACTACATTTTAATCCTTGGGAGAATTAAGTCCTAAACTGAATCAGAGCTACTGAGGGGTCTATGCAATGAGGAAACATAGGGGGAAAAGTAACACGCCACTATTTATTCGATGCGGATTTGTGCTTAACATGCAGTGTCCTGCAAAATGGAGATTTTTGAAGCAAACTCAAACTCATCATTACCACTTGCATTAATCTCCCACCCGCTTCCAAAGAAAACAAATGGTCAGCTTTGGTGAAGAAAACCAAGCTTCAGAATTATTATTATTTTTTTTGATTTAAAGAAATGCACTCCCACATATGCATAAGGAAAGAGGAACTCTCAGGCTGCTGAACACGTGCGAGCGTCACAGAAACGGCTACGGCAAAACCAAACCTGGGAGAGATACGTGAAAACTAGAACCACCACTGACCCATGCTCTTCARGGGGGTAAAAGCACAAGGAGCTTTCAATGGCCCAGCTCAGTTTCTGTGGTAACAGGCTGAAGTGTCTTTACATCCTCTTTTCTGCAGCCTCCTCTTCTCCACCTCCCTCAGCCAYGGAGGGACACCAGGGCTAAGCCCTTGGGTCAACAAAAGACGGCCTGAAGCTGATGTTTTCTATAGTGAGGAAGTTTAAACGAGTAACGAAGTAATAGGAGAAACTTTCGCTCAACCCAAGGATTTCCAGCGAGGCAAGGTGGTTTGGGCTGAGGAGCAGGAGCGCCATGGCGGAGGGCCGGCCTGGTGCCTCCTCCCCGCAGGAATGTCGCCCCGGCCCCACAGCTTCGCCTCCCACGCTGCTGCCCTTGTCCAGCGCACAAAAGCCCTTGTCAAAATACAAACTTAAAGAAAACGCAGAGAATGGCCACTGTTGACAGCTATAGGGGCTCATTGGAAGACAAAAGCTTCAATTACCTGGATTTTTCTAAAGGCCTGTTAACACTCCTGGCCTATCAGCAAAACTGTAAACAGCCATTGTGCTGGGTTCATAAAGGCTTGTAAAAGGATTATTCACCCAGTTGTGCCAATTGCCTCTCAATTCCCCCAAGAATGTTTGCAATGGGGACCCCTAATTGTGCTGCCTTTTGGAAACAATTCTTGCGGTGACAGATTCAAGTCAGAAAAACCCTCCTGTGGGGTAAAGTTAAGCAAAAACAATACAGAGTTCAGACAGAATCGGTTCTGTCCACCACAAACAGGCCCTCGGCTATCTCTTCCCCTCCCTCACTCTCGCTCCTTCTGCCCYAACAGAGGCGGATGTAAACTGTGCAGAGGAGAAGAGGGAGCGGAGCAGGCTCACGGGGCACTCCACTGAGAAAGCCCTATGCCAAGATGACTCTGTGAAACCAGCTCTTCCTTCGACAGCGCAGGAGAGCAAAGTCTGGCTGCTGCCGTGATTCAACCAGAAAGAAAAGTCGGTGCTTCCCTAACCTCTTGCTCGTCCCAAACACATGTATCCTGAAACAKGAACTTACCCGCCGTGGTTCACATAATGCATAAGCATAAATCAAATCACTTCAATTAACAGCGGCTTAGATATTTAGTTATTTGCAGCATAGCAGATAAAGCTAGATCTCCACCAGGTCGACCTATGGCCAGACATGTTCAGCAGTGTGATCACTAGCTCTACCCCACAATCCACACAAYTAGCACAGTTAGACTGTTTCCATCATCTATGTTTTTGACTGTGGGAGGGTACCAGGCCTGGAATAAGTGATGCACAGTTTTATCCAAATAAGCAGCATCCACAGAAGAAGCACTCAGGCTATGTGTTATGGGACCCCTCTGTTGGCACAGCGCTCTTTGCAAATGCATTCAGTTAAAGAAGTGGTAGAATCTGGATTTCAAGTGTTTGTACGTGATCCTGAATATTGTTCTCAGGAGAGTTCATGAACCATGAAAATACCCTTTGATCCTTTTTGTTTGCCTCCCAAAGTGTTTTAACTTCCAGATTACCGAGTTTTTCTTCAGGTAATGAAAGTGCTATGCTTATTAACATGATATCACATTCTCACATAACTGCCTCACACCAGGAACGAGAGCTCTAAGAAAAGGAAAAACCAACAAAACCAACCCAAGTCTTGCAATGATTGCAACACGATGGGAAACACTTTAAATGTTATGTCATCAGTCAGTTACAGAGAAACCCTCCTTTACCGGAAACGGGGTCACATCCTCCAAGCATCTGAGAATTGCCTAGAACTCAGCTCATCTTATTTAGGTAAATTCAATACCTCCTACTCCATCCAGGCGCTAATGTTTATTATTTAGGTCGTGCCTCCAGATCCTCGAGGCCAGGGCCCCACTGTGCCAGACACCGCACATCACGGAAGCTGCCAGCTCCTGTCCAAACAGCTTGCAGAAAGGGTTGTTTTCCTTTATACACAAACGCACATACCTACACGGATTATTTATATTATGCTTAAGAAGAGGGYGATAAACATCTAAGCTGCCTGTGTGAAAAAACAGATTGCAGCCCTGAGGGGCTCATAACCTAACCAGTCCACCTGCAAACAAAATTGCGTGGGGAGGTATAAGGCACAAGGAAGAGCAGCCCAAAATATTAAATCTACGGTCTATAATCACAGTGCAAGCTGGCCTGGCAGAATATTCATGCAAGAAGTTGCGTAAGGTATATGAAGGGTTGAGATACCTTCAAAACTTACACGCCCACGCAGACAGCCCCAGAGGACGGCCGCCTTCCTGCTCTTCTACTATTCCTGACCATACTGAGTTACCTTATTTCCTTCCAACAGCGAGGCTCAGAGAGAAGCGTTAGGCTTCAAACCCGGTTTGTCACCGTCTCCTTTGAACGGAGAAGCAAAACCAAGCGTACCCGCGGGAGCCCCGCCGCCGGGCGCGTCCGCCGCCGGCCCCGCGCCGCCGGGGCTTGCTCGGGACGACAGGAAGGGAGAGTGTCCCCAGCGGGCAGCCCGCCGGGGGAGCCCGCTCACGGGCCTCGGGGCGCGCGCCGCGAAGAAAGCGCCGCGACACCAAGCTACCGCCGAGCGTCAGAGGGCCCCTGATTTATTGCAGCAATTTTGCCGCCGCGTCCTTTATAAGGCCCCGCCAGGCCTYCCTGCCGGCGGGGCGCCGCGAGCCGCGGCGGCGCGGGGC
This sequence comes from Rhea americana, assembly GCF_003343005.1. NCBI lineage: Eukaryota > Metazoa > Chordata > Aves > Rheiformes > Rheidae > Rhea > Rhea americana. The sequence goes on from NW_028186388.1 coordinate 506,183, forward strand.
GAAGCCGAGCGCCGGAGCGCGAGGCGGGGGGGACCGCGGAAACCCGGTGTTGACTTGAACTTGCCCCAGGCGGCGGCGCGTCCTCTGAGCTCCGCTGCCTCCTCGACAGCTTGATGAAATGAGGCAGGGCCTCCCCACGGCCGCACCAGCCCGGGCCTCCCGGGGCGCGGGGAGAGACTGAGCCTCCGGGCAGCGGTATTTCTTCCCTCCTCCTTTCTTTCCCCTTCTCCCCTCAGCATTTGGCGGGGGAAGGGGGAGGCTCCGCGCGGAGGGGGAGCGCGGCCGCCCCGGGCGCTATAACTAATTCTGCAGGGCAGCGATGCGTCCGAGGGGCTGTGCTGGGCCCGGGGTGCCCGCCGCGAAGCGGCACTCGGCCGGGGGGGCCGTTTCGTGAAGCGACCCACAGCTGTCACCTGCAAACCGGCGGCAGGCGCGGCGGGAGGGAGGGCAACGGAAATAAAAGGAGAAGATGGAAAAGAGAGGGAGCGTTTGTCCCTTGGAGACACAGAGCGCACGCATGCACCAAACCGCCACGGCTTTAGCTCCGAAAGCGCCCGGCGCCTCCCCGGGAGGCAAACGCGACTCCCGCGGCCGCCCCGCGCTGCCCTCGCCCGGCTGCAGCCCACCGGGCARCGGGAGCCTCCTCACCTCCGCGGCCGAGGCACCACGCTAAAAATACTGCTTAAGTCTCTTTTCATTCCATAAAATTGAGTTGATCTGCTGCAGCTTAGGGTCAATCCCTCAAGGACTGTTTTTTCCCCCCCCCTTCCCTTTTCCTTAGCACTCATAAATTAATCAGGAAGACCCTGACTAAGTCATTTCAAGCTGTACAACATAAAAGAAAGTCCCCTGATGATCCACGCAAGGATCTATTAAAAGCATGGGGGGGGGGGGAACTAGGGAAGAGGAAGAGGAGAGAGGGGGGAAAGGAAAAAATCTCAACCTTTTTGATTTTTTAGGATAAAAGCTGGAGGACTTTGTTACAAATTCTAGCCAACATCAAAACACCTTAAATAATTCAAAGAACATGTTAAAGGGAAGAAACTGAATGTTGCTCTGATGTTCAGTTGATGCAACGCAGAATATTACCCAAAACAGCACAGCCTGTTAAGGGAGACAGCAGCCTTGAGCATTTCAGTTCTTTAGAAAAATGTCAGAACCTGTAAAAATCATAATTTCCAGCAACTGTTTTTTTTTCTTTTTTTTTTTTTTTTGCATGATATAAACTCAGCGAGACTGAAATGTAGGTTTCTGACAAGCTGTTAACAAGACAACTTTAGAAATCTGTCTGGAGCTCTCAGGGAGATGGGCTGCCATTTCACTGCTTCGAAGAAGTTCATGACATGACAAGCAAAAATCAGGGAACAGAGACCTAAAAACCACGGTGTAATTTTCATTTGCTTCTGTCGTGAAAGAATTCAAGCAGAAATATTAGAAGGCTGCACAACTAAAAAAGGCAGCAACTGGAAAATCATTGCTGTGGTTTGACAAGCACATCTTTTAGGCTGAAAACGGCTCCTTTATTATTACACCTATATACAAGAAGCACTTTTGGAAAAAAAGGGATAATCACAAATTATTTATTGAGATCTACAAAGTAAGATCTAAAGCTGCCTGCTTTCAAACCAGGTCTAAAAAAGGCTCAGTTCATGGGAGAGAGTCACCATTTTGGGGGGGGGGGGAAAGTAAGAATCATCAGATTTCTCCATTTTTCCCATGAAGATCCCCACTCCATCCCCTAGCGGAAAAGACAGGGCCGCCTTTTCCTAACACATTGATTAAACATACAAAATCACCTTCCAGTGCCATCCACACGGCAATACTCGTATCACACTCAAGAGAGATTTTCTAGCTGTTTTACCATGTTTACCTCCCACTTCAGGCCTTAATACACAAGTACAAAGACTTTCCATAACTACTGCAGGGTTTAATGATGTCTTTTCCATTAATCTATTCCATAGTTAAAAACGTAGGAATATCTGGTGTTATATCTCTATTTGCAATCTAGATCTCTCTATTTGGACTCATTCTAGCTATTTAATGGTAGGTTGATACGACTGCCTTGAAGTCAATTCATAGCTAGTGCAATACTATAATGATACTCATTATATTCACAGTTAYAGTATTTTTGTACCCTTGCAATGGATGCTTTAAGAAACCCAAAGACAGACAGTTGCATACACACAACCCTATGGCTAATTTCACCTATATGGGCCAAGAAAGAGAGAGCTTGCACGACACAAGAGGCTATTYTCATGTGTGATGCCTGTGATTACACCGAGGGGTAATGCAAACTAAGGGCTGAACTTAGCGCAGCCTTTGCAAGGCCCGAGCAAATAATGRACTGAAGCTTTTTCATCTCGCTCCTGTTTCGATTCACCTCCATGCGGCCCTGGCGCGCGATGCTGCAGTCGTGCTCAGTAATTGAAAGGAGGGTGCGCGCAATGTCCAACGGCTGACGCTGCCTTTCACCCATTTGCAAAATGGAGGGAACTCCAGCAAGGGAAGAGATGCAGTCTGCCCCTCTTGTAAAGTGCTAACAGCTCCTTTCCCTTCTCCACTTGCGATGGCGTTGTGTGGCCCATCGCTCGTTTTCCATTCGTTAGGCAGGCACTCTGGGAGGCATCACACTTTCAGGGCTGTATACAGTGTCTTTCTAAGGCACTAGAGATGCATCCTTTCCTTCCTACAGAGTTGAGCTGTGGCTGCTTGCAGGAGATACCCAGCCCCACTGTTCCAGAACCCCCAGCCTGGAGCTACCTGGTGCCATGGTGGCTTCAGCTCCTCGTGCTCTCCAGCGAGGAATGGAGATGGCAGAGGAGTCACCAAGCAGCTCCACTTCTGTTTGACGCAAGGATGCTGAGATGTCCGACAGAAGAGAAGTGGCTTAAAGCTATTATTTACAACTATGAGAGACTGCTGCAGTTTATGGATGAGGGTTATAAGCCTTTAAAATTAAGGAGKAGTTTAGGACTTAATATGGATACAGCCAAAACCCATTTTAATCATAATGATCTATCTAGTAATTTCCCACTTCTAATAACATCTATTTTCTCCTYCTGTTTGGACTGCAGATCTAGTCCATTTACATGCCACGTCCATGTCATGATGGAGTCACCAAAAAGTACTCGGCCACTATGAGATAGCAGGGCTTGCTGAAGAACCACTGCTCTACTAGAAAACATTTAGCTATTCTCAGATCTCTGGCTCCATGGTATGTAACTCTGGAAATTTCATTTACATATTTATTTAGTGGAGAACATTCATGGCTGTCTTCCCTCAGTGCAGAACCAGTATTAGCTGGCAGGAAGCTGTTAGAGGAAATTTCAGTATGGAACTCAGTAGAAAAAGCAGTTCTTAACACCTTACTATTGTGCTTAATAAAAGTGACCTTCCAGAATGAGTGTGATAGATTTTCGGTTAGGGAATTTGCTGTGATTTGTTATGGCTGATTCATATGAATGTTTATTTCATTTCATATATACACACACACATATATACGTATGTATGTATGTGTGTGTGTATGGGTGTATATATATCCCTTCTCCCTTACTCGTGCCGTCAACTTACTTCTTTTGCAAGTTATTACTTCTCCCTATAAGTCTAAGTGGTGTAGCAAGAAAAGAACAGGCTACGCATGAAGACTTCCACCTGATGACTCTAAGGTTTTCCCTGAAAATATACCACAGATTTTTCCATTCAATGCAAACTGGCCACCCAAAATTTCAAACAGGAACACTCAGAGGTGGGACTAATTGCAGAAGTGGAACTGACATCACTAGGTACAAATAAAAAATTCTGCCTTGTCTTCTAACTGTTTATTCTGGATCTAGTAGGAAGAGTGGGTTGAAGGCAATTTGATTTCAGCTGTGATGAAGTAAAGGTTACAAGTTACATGTCTTAAAACACACTGCTATGATGCTACATCTAATCTTTTTGTTAGCTCACTACTCAATTAGGAGTTTTTACCTGGAAAACAATCTAAAGGATCTACAGTGTTCTCAGTATACTTTAAACCAGTAAAATGAAATACATTTCATTTGTATTTGAATGAATATAGAATATAGGAAGCTAATAGGAATCAGATGCTTTGTTTTGCTGAAGGCCTTTTGCTGAAGCCTAAAAAGAGAGGACCCTGCTGTTGTCAGGGACAAGATTTACAATACTTGTATATAATTAACCTAATAATCAACATTATTTAACTCCACTGCTATTTAACTCATAGCAGGGTTTATGTTGATGTGACTAACAATTATAAACCTTACTATAACTACCATTATTGTTTACATTATTGATCATTAACACTCAAATGTGGTAAATGATTTAGCGCAAGTGAGACATCTATAGAAGACCTATTCCCCCAAGGCAGGTCTCGGAGCACGTGCTTCAAGACTTCAACCAYTGCTTTTAAACTACACCTTGAAGGATGGATGGCCTGCACCCAACAGGTAAGCCACCCCAGAAAAAAGAGATTCACCGAGATGGAAATAAAAAAATTTAAAATTCAAAATGTAAAAACCCCAGAAAATCTCTGGCAGTAGCTGTTAACATGAATACAACGAAAACTAGATCTTTTTTTTCTTTTGTTCCATTCAGATCTTAAAAATATTAAAGTAGGTGAGTCTTGGGAGTGAAGGACAATCATCGCCTGGAGCACACATTTGGGTGTCTTCAACATAATCCAAGTAATATAGCAGAGGCTGCAAGCTAATTTGATTAGAGAATAACCCAGTGGGTTATTCACTTTCACAGAATCAAAATTATGCCACGACAAAGCTAAATATAAAAGTTTCAAGGTCTATGCCGTTACATGGAAAATCACTCTTTAAACTAGTGAATGACAAACCTTCAGATGTTACTCCTTCCCTGCCCCGTGCCCTCTTTTTTTTTTTAAACATTTGCTATTTCAGGTGAAATTGTAAAGGCTCCCCATTACCCTAGTACATCTGCTCCTGTCTCCCCTACCATGACCCTGCTGGTTACTCATTTGTTCTTGTCAGCCTTCCAATGGTCAATGATTGATGCAAATGTAATGATTTACAGAAGGAGCTGCTACCTCAATACTCTGCTTTCAGACTGCAGAGGTGGTTTGATCTGCACGAATCCCAAAGATCAGGACAAGGCTGGTGGTACAATTCCCAAAACTCAAATGCTAGTAGGAAATCCTCCTGAGCTGAACAACACTGAAACTTTCAAGTGGGGCTCCATTTATTCTTTCTGTTGTCACCACAGAATTTTTTAATATATATTTTTCTTCCAAGACAAATATGGAAACGCTTAGCTGTGTGGATAGATGTCATTCCCAAAAAGAAACTCCATCACCTCAACATCTTTCCTCAGTAGCAACAGCTCTYTGTATGGCTAATCCATAATGGAATGACTAGAGAATAAAAGAAGGCGGAAACATCTCAACAGGGGAAGTAACAGAAAAAGCACAGAAGACTGAAGAGCAAGAACAGAAAAAAAACTTCCTGTACCATGGACCAACAATGAGAGGGGACTAAAAACATCATCTGTTTGGGTATGAACTCTGTTGCCTTTAATCGGTACTCAATGTCATTAGCTCAATGATAAAACTGCTTGTAATTAGATGGAACGAACTGGTAATTTTTTTCACAGAGTCAAAGGACATTCAATTATATAAACTTTTCATGTTTCGGGAGATTATTAYAGACAAAGTCAAATGTGAAATCTGTTTGAAATTTTGAAAAAACGCCTTGACCACCTTCTCTTCATGCYTCTCAGTTTATGTTTCTTGGCACTACCAACGACACAGGTCTTCCTGCTTCTGCTCCAATGGGAGGTGCAGCACAACCCATAGTCATTTTTTTTTACTTGTCATGATTTTTGCCATATCAAGCAGTGATATCCCAACAAGCACATATGCTTGAAATAATGGTTTTGCAGCCAAATACAGCAATAAAATGCATAAATAGCAAYTCATGATGACATTATTAATGTGCGCCACTACATACAACAACAAGAGGGGTTTTCATGGACTACAGAGTAATCAGGTGCCTTCAAATTTGCTGTAAAGCCTTTTCATGGAGCTAGAGKATGTGAAGCTTTTCCTCAGCATTTATGGAAAGCACTTGTTCAGATAACTAAAAGCTCCGGAGTTTCTGGCCAGCTTTCAGAAGCACATGTTGAGAACGGCAGGGTCTATGCTTCCCAATGTAGATTTTTTTAAAAAAGTTCTTTTTAATTCACACCTAACACACTTTTGTTTATGAAGCAGAAACAGCATTCAAAACAAATCACTTTGTTAGCTCAGCTGGTTAATGAAAAATTGCCACAATTACAAAAACAAATCTTTGTTTTCAATTTTCAGTAAGCAGAGCTTTAAAAGAACAAGCTGCTCTTGAAAGCATGATAGTTTTTTTTTCCCTAAAAAAGGAAGGAAAGAAATCCTTCCTAGCAACTGCAATTATGATACTTTCATGTCAAATGAATTATATTACTGAAAATAAATCTTTCTAAGATGCACAAGAGGGTTATCTGGCTCCAGTCAGACTTATGCATTACTGGTTTTATATGTTGTACTCTACTTGATTAATATAGGTAATCAAATTATATTGCCTTCCACTGTGCTCTCAAATTCAAGGCTATAATGTTTTCAATGACAAAGTTCATAGAGTTGTATAAAAATGTACCTCATGCTGTACCAGCCCTTTATTGCTGTAGTAAAACACCATTTTCAATTTAGTAATAAGTGATATAAAACAGAGTGTCTTGATTGGCAGGGTCGTATTCATTATGCAGTGCCCTACGACACAGCACAGTTCAGAATGGAAATTTAAGGACAGAAGCTACCACAATCTCAGATGCCGATACTTCAGGGAATATAATGATTCTTTTTTTTATGTGTTGTCCAAAGGAATGACAAGAAATTGGACACAAAGACACACACACATATATATACACACGTATATGGCTGGAAGGGGAAGAGGGGCGTGGAGAGACTCTTTATAGAATATTCTTTATAGAATTCTACTCTATATAGGTTTTCTTGCAAAGGACTCAGTCCTACACTACTGCTTCCCACCTGGAACAGGAAAAAAGAAACAAGAAAATAACAGAAAAGGAGGAAGCAGGAGAGTCTGGAAAGCGGCAGACACTGGAGAGCTCCTTCTGGCTCAGCCACTGGCCTGAATTATGACCAGAAGGAAATTTTCATGGTTTTGTGATTTTGAGTGTTTAACTTGAGGTGCCTTAATGAAGTTATGCTATCAAGTACTCTTCACTTTATGAACATCAGGATTCTCTACAGAGCTGTAAATTATGCTATTCAAACTGGTAAAATCTTAAGTCTGCAGCTACCCTTGAAAATGTAAACGCTAACTTTTCCATTCCTTATTTTCCCTTCTGTAAGTTAAGAATAACATTTACCATATCTGTAAACCATGACAAGAACCAATACGTGAGTTTGGCAAAGTATTCTGGCGAGTCTCATCATCRTTATAAACACTATCCAGAAGAGAAAGAGTCATAAAGCCATTTTTTGTGGAACTAAATGGAACTAAATATCGTTAACTGGTATCTTTTCTAAGCATATATGTTGAGCAAATGATATGATCAGGAAAGACAACTCTTGGACTCAGGAATTAGTAATGTTATCTTCRTTTTGTTTCCTTGGCAACTTGACCTTTCATAATTTGCCCAAAGGCAAAATATGGGCAACATATCCCTTTCAAATCATACCTCAATAATCTTGTGATTAAAAGCATCACCAGAATGTGGCCTTGCCGTAAGATGGAGAATTAACGACTCTCTACTAAATGATCCACTGATGTTGATTCTAATTTAAGTAGCCTTGCAAGAATATTTAACACTTAATGATAAGCTCTGTATTAGAGTAGGTTTAATCTAGGATGCAGCCACAGATGTCATAAGAAGGAATTAATCAGCATTGCTTCCACTAAAACAGAAATGCAAAATTGCTGAACAGAATGTATTAGAAACAGATTAAAGAACTGGGACTTAAACATAAAAGAAACAGAGCTGATACCACCCTCAGAGAGCTAATTTGAAATACAGGAAAACTTAATTCGCCTTTAACTGAAGAATTGGGGCATTTGAAGTTACCAAAGAGAAGCTTGCGTTATCAGAAAGCAAAGAAAGGCAGATAGTCTTTTTCCCTCGTCAATTAAAAATGAAAGCCCAACCCAAATATTAATGCCCGCCTCAGAATCCCAACAAGATGAAATTATTGATGCTCTAAGGACCATTGCGCTATCCTACATGGAGCTCTATAAACAGTAAAGCGCTGTATAAGTACTACTGATTTGAAAACTTCTGCCCAATTTGGATAATTTACTTTTCAGAAAAGCCTATTTTGGTGTTAAGAAAATATAGTCTGCTGTTGTTGAAATGCTTGTTGTTGGTGAAAAGTATGAAATGGTATGATACTTTCAAATTCACTCTAAACACTCTACGCAAAGAGATCTTGCCTATCAAAAGGTTGCATCAGGATTTACATTACAATTGCTCTTTGTTGCTTGGCTCAATTTATCATTTCCCGTATTATTTGAGGTCTCTGTTCTGTCCACAGAGTTTACACTGCACAGTCTTTTTCATTAATGAAGACAGGTTAGCATATTTAAGACTGAAGGGTTTTTCTGTTTTTTCTTTTTAATCTTGTAGATTAGATTAACAGAGGATAAAACAGGATYGTCTGTTCAGAGCATGTGTAGAGCATAGGTCATTAAATTTCAGCCAGCAACACTCCATTCTTGACTTGCAGATACTGCAAGAGTATCCCCCTCATCCTATGATCCTGTGAATGCTTCGAACACATGCCATGGATTAAATACTGCACTGTTAAATTTTCTGAGTTAAAATTAATGTTTCTTGTAATGATGAGGAYAACCCAAGTTTATCACGATTATACTTCTGCTGAAAACACCTAGGAGAATGCTGAGTACTTCTCTGGCCTGATTCAAGTGGTGCACTCCTGAGTTACAATTATCTATTAAGAAGGTTTTTGACTGGGTTGAGTGGGCTTTCCTTGAAAAATTACAAAATAATCTGGCTTTGGTCCCAATTTTCACTGAAAGCCTAATATAACATACAAACCATCTAAGTGCTTATTTCCAAATTAATGAAAAACTTATATAAAGCTTTGATCTTGATGGAAGAATCCATCAGGACTTCCCATTTGTCTCCCTAATTACTTGCTTTGATGCTCATACTTGCAATCACTGCATAAGTTAATGTCCTGAGGTTGCCATAGCTACCATTAGTGAAGCAGAACAAGAGACATTGCRCTGCACATAAGCCATCTTTGCTAGATATTGCTTCTTTATCCCAGCACATCCTCCATCTGTGATGGTATAAAGGTACTTTTGYACTGCTCTCAAAGTTAGTAAAATAGTTCCTGTTTATCTTATTACAAACATCAATGGTAAAATTCACTTTCTCTCTATTGCTYGTACACTAAAAATTTTCAAAGCAGTGAAGTTGAGTGGTTAGAAGCAAAGACCGCAAGCAAAAACTGAGTTTATCTCCTGCCTTGGACAACAATTTGCTGTGTAATTTTGTACCTCAATTTTCTTGACTATCAAAGGGCTGCAATGATACGTAGTCCATCAGACAGTCCTGTTTTAAGAATAAACTGCTAAGAATTGGTGATGAAAACGTGTAAAAATATTTACTTTTCGAAAACCTTTGCCTGAAGTGAGTTTTATTTCAGCAACTTTCTGGTTAGCTAAAAAACATTCATTAAACCTCTACACTTCTCCTTTTTTAATAAAGGGCACYGAGCAAGCAGTGATGCACAACATAGTTCAACATTCTTAGTAAATATTCATTGAAAAAAAGTAATGAGAGGTCACTTTCTTGTTTTCTTATCTGATGATCTCTAAGGACAATGACATACATTATAAATGCATTCAGGGTGATACTTTTCCTCATTTACTGTACTTATCTCATTTAATGCAATGTCAGAAATGCAGCACCCAGGCATTAAATGCCAACAAGAGTACATTTTGCTCTAAAATGTAAGCACATTTGCAGTTTTAGTCCTCATAGACAGTTTTGTGCTTTTTGCAACTGGTACACATGAGCTCCAGAAGTTTTCAGTACAATTCATTCTCAAAAATTTTTCATCCTAAAGAAAATTGCAAACAAATGGAATATCTAAGTGGGAACTATCATCTCAACATATTTCAAATAATTAACCAATGCTGAGTGAAAAGTTCCAGCAGAAACAGCACAATATTGTATATTTTAGTTATTAAGAAGATGTATCACTTTAATATTCTACTCCTACTAGTTTCCAGCATTTTTTCGTGTCTGAATCCTGAATCCTAAATTGTTTTTGTTCCAAATACAGTCGTTTCCTTTGGGAGGTGTAATACATGGTAAGTATGGAAAGTTAACATGTAATCAGCATGGTAATGTCTAAGCAAATCACATCATGCTAGAGCTGATAGAGGTTAGTATCAGCAATAATCCTGTGAACACAGCCAGCGTGAATTACGTGTTTCTACAACCCTCGGCAATCCAAAAACTTTCTGGCTCCTGGAGCAGCTAAGAAACGCCCTGCTCCCCGGGTGCTACGCTGCTCGCTGCCGGCCAAGGGTGTTTAGCCTTCCTTCGTGCTGGCTCTGGCTGAAGTTTGGAAATCAMCCAAGTACAGCTCTTGCGACGAGCTGTAGATGGGTGGAAAAGGATGGAACTCACATCCCACAGGATCCGGGGCTGAGTTTTTTCCTGCAGCATATTTATTAGATGCTCTCTTGCTGATTTTCCTCACAATTAAATTTGCTTATTTTCTTCAAGGAATAACTATTTAAAAATAAGCCTGCTCTAGTTTCACATCTTGTCAGGTGTGACCCATCAGAACCACTGTACCAGCAACAGGACTGCATTTATAACAGCTTCAGCACAGCACTAATACTTTCATTAAATGGCTTACTGTTGATATCCTACCTAGTTCTTACTATTTTATTTGGAAACAAATAGCAAGAAGAAGAGAGATATTCCAAATTAATTATATGGGCTTAGCAGAGGAGAAGAACAATCAATTTTGGCACAAACACTACAAGGTTTCTCCTCCTCCCCCCCTTTTTTGTAAATTTAAATGAAACCAATTCTGTACGCTATTTAGCAACTCTARAATGCATGGAGTGACAGAAAACAGTTAAGCCAATCAGCAATCAAAATAAGCAGAAATCAAAGTAAACAGACAGCAAACATCACTGGGCAACATCATAGATAGAAATAAGGATAGTTTTTTCAAAAATGAGTAACAACAACGCCAAATGCAAAAGACAATGAAGAAAAGGAGTAGAAGCTATTTCTGGACAACTGCTTTCTTTCTGAAAACATATATACAAAGTCAAAGAACTTGGATTCACTTCTCAAATACTATTGGCTGTAATATGACAGGTTGCAGTGCCTGCCACATAAGAGAATACATAAAACCGTATAAAATTCACAGTGATTAATATATGATTAGYTCGTGTTTGTACAATGCTTTAAAGGTGTAAAGTGCTAATTAGAATTTCTGGAATAGGCTGGTTGATGCCTCCCCCATGCAATCTGTATCAGTAAATAAAATGCTATAGAGAAGTTTAAACTGACTGCCCAAAGACTGAAGAACTCATGAGACACTATGAATTCAAGGCCACAGCAAAGAAATTTCAGACAGACAGATATAGTTGGTAACCATCTGAAAGATACTGGTTCACCTCTCTCTACCACAACCAGAAATACTCCCATCAACTTCAACATGCATTGAGATACACACAGAAGGTGCAGAGATGTCTCAGCTCAGGACAGCACTTAAGTATGTGCTGAACCAAAACCTTAAGATCTAGTGGCCACAGTAGAACATAAGCTAATATCTTCCCAATTGTGGTTCTGAAATGATGAGAATAAGCAAAACAGATGTAGCCTTTGACTGGGGAGGGGGAAAAGGAAGAAAATCCACTCCAGTTTTCATCAGAAAAGTTGAAACTGGACTCAAGAGAAGGAGTTAAAAATAATGAAAACTTAAGATGAACAGTTATGTGRCTTACAGTGTCTAAAATTTTATTAGAGAGCTGAATACGTAAAACCATTTATAGCAAAAAGGCTGTCTCCATGCATCACTCGCCTGGGACCAATAAACAGCTTGGGATCAAACCAGCATGCCATCCAACAGAGAGATGTTGACTCTGCTACTGATCTGGCCTTTTCCTGCTTAATTAAAGCTCCTGAATACTTGAGCTGGAAAACTGTAATCCCCATTAAAGTGTCATTTCAGCTGTAGGTGATCAGACCTTTCAAGCTACACTAAGCAATTATGCTAGCAGGAACTATGTGTAGTATTAATGCTACCACAAGGAAACCACATACGTGCAGTCAGGAGCGCCATTAACACAGAATCAGGTAATCAGTTAACAGATTACCAGGCAAACTAGCCGTTTCATCTCTGACCATGTCTAAATCAAGACAGAAATACTCATATGTAGCAGTGTCCACTGCCACCCATAGAAGACACGGGGCTTTAATTCTATATAAACACTGTGTAACTCCAGTAGATTGGACAGCCCTACCAGTGGGAGCAGAAACTACGTGTAATGGTTATTCACCCTTCAGTTTGAAATAACAGTAAAGATGGAATGCACCAAGAGAGTGGGCACAAAGCAACGAAATACTCATCGCAATCAAGATGCAGAAATACATGCGGATGCCTAGAGAATGAAAATTGKTTTTGCACTGCTGTGTGTTTTATGCAATAAGAAACATGACCAAGGAAAGTCATGTTCTTAATACAAAGAACAYGTAGAGTTAAAGTCACTAAAGATTCAACGAAGTTGCATTTCAAGCTTAGCCAATTCTTCATGAGCTGACTTCAAAGGGGTATTTTGGGGAAACCAGGGGTCCACTGGAGATGCGTGTTGATTAGAAGGCATATTGCCATGAAGCAGAAGCCACATGAAACCACTCATCCCAGAATGCCTGAATTACTGTAAAGAACTGAAACAGAAGAAAGCTAAAACAAAGCAAGCCTTCTAATTAATGTTAAAATGAAACAAAGACACTTTCTTATTAACCAGGATGCACATTTTTCTGTGCAGAGGTCTGGCAAAGGTCTGGGACTATTACTCACACAATATATGAAAAGATGTAATCTCTAGGCATATACAAATCTTTTCCAAGTGTTTTTAAAGTCGGCATCTGTAGCAATACATATTTTGCAGCAAATATTTAGAAYGAAATATTTCATAAAGTACTTCAGCACTTCTTTGAGTGTTTAATTTATCTGACATAAAAGAACAAGAGTGTACAGCATTTTCCTGTAAGTGGATGTAAAATACGCATTGCATGGATCCCTATAATTAAAAAAACAGCAAATCATTGTCATTAATGCACAAGCAAGATCATAAATGAATACATTATTAAGTCCTACTGAATTAATGTTTAACTGCAATAGAGTTGAAATTGAATGAGGCAATTAATCAGAGTAAGAACTGGAAAAAAAAAGCCACATCTGTCTCACTTTGAATACATCGAGCAAAACGACCTTCAAAACGGTACTGTCAATCAAACCAAGCCGCCCACTGATTTGACAGTCTCGGTGCCACCGCAGAGAGAAAGTTTAGTCAGTGTAACAGATACAAGCTTTCCATCCGAGTCGCTTCATGGGTATGTGTCACCCTGAGGGAATAAAACACTATGTCTCAAGGGTCTTATTTCATAAAATCATGAATGTTCAGATGGTGAAGATCATGCTGGTTATAAATGTGAACTACATCTGCTCAAAGTCGCAGGAAGAAGAAACTGGGGGAGCTGACACACATTAATRGTAATTTTTAAAGGCTTAACGCTCTTCAACATCTAAAGGAGGCTAAAAAATTATGCTCAGAAGCTTCTGTTCCATGGATTGTCCTTTGATCAACAAAAATACATTGAGCTCAACCTTTCCTTATGAGTCTTATATTCTGCAGTAGAATTGTCTTTAATGGGTTAATTAAACTCCCTCAGAATCTTAATTGTTAAAAAAAGTCTTAGTTCAATTTGTTTCAGAGTTTGAAGAAGAATAAAACGGTAATTCTGATGATGATAATGACCCTTATCCTAACTAAAGTTTCTTGCTCTTTCCATGTAGAACAGTATCTATTGTTCACAAATACTGCCTTTGGCAGATAGGTATACGTACTTTTCTTCAGTATAACATACTATGAATATTAAGCAATATTTAAAGAGAGAAAATCCATTGGTATTTTTGTAGGAAATTCTTAAGCAATAATTATCTTTGAATAAAGATTTTTTCTCTGAATGCAAATGAACTGCAAATTTTCCGAACTCTAATTGTTTCCCTACATTGAATTGATAGAGCAACTGGCATGTAGGTAATCAGCATACTCTTTCCCTTTCAACAGCAATAAGGGTGAGAATYGAGGTTTTATATATATATGAATATATATATATAAAGGACTGCTCTGATATTCATTGATAAAACAGCTAATTATTATGGGTTAGAAAAGTTTGCCAGAGATCTGGATGGCGGTTAATATATTCCTGCTACCATATTGATGAGGGCATTAAAGCGCTTGTATTACTTTATGACGTGCAATAACTTGTCATTTGTACATAATACAGAGCTTTTTGTAACAAAATAGTCAAGCTATACAAGTTATCTTTCCATTTACACTTGCAATTGCACATTTACATGTAGTGCATAAGTGCCACCACTGCACTTCTGGGGATCAGCAGGAGCGTATTTATCTGGCCTGTGCCACCCAGGTTCATGGGATGGGGGATGCTGTCTCAGATCCTAATTCACCTGGGCCACTGCTGCATTTGAGAAGCAGCTCTCAGCACCAAGATTAACAATTCATGGGGAAACTGAACTCCAGCGTGGGGAACAGAGTGAGCCGGTAACGGTTCTGGATAAAGCACTGAACCTGCAGCGTTTGATCTCTCCACACGCGGAGGATGTAATTATGCTTGGGGACAGTGGCCAGCAGCTGCATAGAAGTTTCGATCTTYATAAGCCTCTACTAAAACTTCTAGTAGTGACTCAACTCCCCCATCACAGGCCATGATGAATTCAGAGTGTTAACAAGAGAAGTTCATTTCAGCTCAGGCAGAAAGACGGAGGAATACAAATCTGGTCTCTCTGGCCACATTTATTGATGAGTGGTCATGGTGTTCATCTCATCTACATTGGTCCTTAGACTGTGTGGAAATGACACGGTGCAGACCAGCCTCAGAACCAGAAAGCACAGCGCAGGGAAGATGCAGATGTCCTTTCTGGAGAAAGGTGATGCTCAGAACCTCCCCGCTCCCTGCCACTGCAACGCGGCTCRCGTCAGATAAAGCTGACTTCACTTTGAGGACAGGGGAATAGTCTTCCATATTGTAAGGACTTGTAGATAAACTTTAAACAATTCCCCAGGATATATTTTCAGGTTGACAGTATTTTACTGGGACACCGGTGTGAGATTCAGGCATGCCTGGATATATGCCAGCGCACATCTATCTATTCTACCCTTTTCTGACATGAGATTTGTTCTGACTGTAACATCAAACAGGAAGATTTTGACAGAATTGTGACAGGGGATATCAATTTGATCCAAATGCAGAATGGAAGAGCACAGCAGGACGGATTCGCTGCTGAACAGAACTGCTCCGGCCCTGGCTGCCAAGCGTAAGGTATCCGAGGTTTTGTTAAAGTGATCATGACAAAATAGCTAATCAGCACCTGAATGAGAATGAAAGCATTAAGAATACCAACTAACTGCAAAGTTGGTTAATTGATCCTGTTTCACAGGAAGGTGTAGGACTCAGGGCTGAATCCTGATCTCTCCATAGTCAATGGTGTACGGTTTGCTTACTTCCATGAGAAAACGTTGGGATCTGTAATGGGAAGGGTGCGCAARGAAGATCGAGGAGAAGAGAGCACAAGGGGGGGGAACTCACTAACACTCACAAATCCAGAAGATAAAATCAACAAATCAATTAAGCTTCTACAGAAACAAGTTTTTTTGTTTTGTTTTGTTTTTTTTTCCCAGTGTGAATGTTAATTAGGATGCTTTACAGCAGAGATAACGAGAGAGTTTTACTGCCTAGCATTTTTCAAACAAAGGCATGAAAAATTCATGAGCAGGGAAGACCTTGGTGTTGAGCTTCAGTTTTCTTGTCAAATATTTCAGCTCTGGAGGTCCTTGGGAAGGTTACACAGCAATATTCAAGTCTAAAGGATGCCTGTCAGCTAGATCTAAAAGCAAAAGGAATTTTATTGGCTACATGTGACCTTGTCAACTTATTTTCACTGGCCAACAGAGTCTTCCCACATCATTCACCTAGTTTACGAAGCACTTTCAACACCAATTTGTCCATGGGTAGGAACTAAGATCCTGAATGGTTTGTCTGATGGCAAGAAATGCTGATGTTTGCACATCACTGAAAATCACCCCAAAGTACCTCTGGGCTGACAGTCAGTCAGTGGGCACATAGGAAACTCTGACAGCTCACAGAAGTTTTATGAGTCCAACTTGGTCCAGGCCAAAATGTCACCCTTTAACAGGGCAGAAAGATCTTGCTAAGTTTTGCTTTGTTTCTAATAAGTTTCTAATAAGACCTAAGATCTCTTTTCATGTAACTGGCTTTAGACATGCAGATGTTTTGCAAGTCAGCAGTACCTTTAAAACTCTTTTTTGTTTGTTTTTTTTTTTTAAGGTTACAAAAACGAGTTGCTCTTTGCTGACATGGAGATCAGCGTAAGTCCAGTGTGAGGAGAATAACGTCATTTTGTGGACTAACAAGCAAGAAGATAACACAAAAGCTTTTGGGGTCATCTGAAATGCCTTCCCTTACCTAGTCAAATTCACCATAGCAGAAGCCACACTTTGGTAAGTCTGAACTGCCCTATGCTTTCTTTCCTTGTTAGGAAAGGAAAATTCCTCAAGGTGGGTCACTAAGAATCATTCTTCAAACCAAAGGGTCCCTAATCCTTAGCCTTAAGCTTTCAAAAGTTTCTCAGCATCAAAACTCTAGGAATACCATCTCATTTAGTATATAGACTATTACATAAAGACACTATAATAAATAAACTGCATATATAATGTGTGTGTTCTGCTCTTAATACAGGTTTGGCATCCACAATAATCTTCACATAAATACAGTATGTCAATTGTACAGACCATGTTGCAAGATTAGAAGCCTTTTGAGGCATTTTTTAATTAACCTCCCTTGTTAGAAAGCCTTTTTAGCAGAAGGGCAAATTTAACATACACTTAATTCTCTGAAGGTATGCAAGAACCTTCAGCTAGAAATAATAATCAATAAACACGAAAAAAACCTCTGATACTTGTGTCAATGTTTAGSAGACCTCAGTGGAGCCAAAGGGTCACACAGGTATGCTGATTCTCTCCTAAAGCACTATTTCATGTGTAAACTCTTCTTCAGAAACAAAATTTCCCTSTGGAAATGGCTGTTGGTGTTTCTTATACCTGTGCTTATTTTATATAGCTTAATTTCACATATAATGCAATATTACTGTTTGTGACTCAAGAACCTTAAAAACATATTTATCTTGCTAGTTTCTGTATCATTAATCCCAAAAGATTTTAAAAAGGAATTAAAAATAAAATTATCTGATGCTCTTTCCTGTTCCTCCTARAGTTTATGCATTTAAACAATCATCTAGTTTATTTTCAAGATTTTATCCCCTCAATCACAAAGACTAAAAAAGAATAAAAAATGTAAAAAGTTGATTTTCGTTAAAGAGACTGGCATAGAGCTATTTACTGGTATTTTCCAACAAGGACACTGGAATTGGAAAGCAAAATTTGATACTCTGTCATCACTCTCAGATGAAGGATGCARACAGATTTTTAACCAGGGCTCTTTTTCCTCAAAATATCAGCCACCATCATCAGGCAGAAGTTCTCAACAGTCACAAACCCTTACAGATAGCAAACCCGCCAACCAAACGCTTTCTCCCTCACACTGGCTGCGATTTCGCTGCCTTTGCTCGCTGGACGCCACCACCTCGCTGCTTAAAAGAACAACAGCATTCGACTCGTACTCTAAAAGCAAAAAGAAATGTTAAAACAAAAGACTTCTTTTACAATAAAGTGGCGAAGAAAGCTAGCAGCTTCTTTCTCCTCCTCTACAAGCTGCTGCTGAACATTATCCTGGTCTTCAAAAGGTACCTGCTCTGTGGAGTAGAAACATAGTAAGGGAGAGACAAAAAGCCAAATGATAATACGCATACTAGTTCCTTCAACTCCATATCCTACACCAGCGATAAAGTAAAACGAAGCGCATTTAACCTCAGCATGCTTCTCTTAAGTACCCATACTACCTTTGGTGGCTGCAGTGTGCAGCCAGCCTGGACACGGCTCCTTCTCAGCAAACAGCTTTACCCTACTCGGGACACATTTGTGTCCCAGGAGGTATCTTACAGGGATAGGGCTCAACGGTGAAGCTGTGAGGAYGGATTCTCAGCTGTGCTCTAGGTGTGCTGGGGAAAAGTAACCGAGATAAAATTCTTACATTCACTTTACTAAGGACAATGTTTTGCTGGCCTCACCTTTGGGCTGATCTACACTGGCGAACCCTATCTACAGCAAGGGTACGTGCTTGGAGGATGTATCTGAGCATTCAGCACTGGGTTTGGAGCATCTGGGGAGCTGAAGGAATTATCCCAATCTGAGCCTGATTCAAGCAGGACCCAAGCTGAATGACTGAAGCAGGACCCAAGCTGAATGGTGCTCTCCGCAGGCCTCACTGGTTCCCCAGGGACTGCCCCCTAAATATTTCTCTCTTTTACACTGCCTCCTMCTCCTCCTCCTCTTGTCACATTTAGGTTTTCATTCTACAAAGTCATACTTTGTGATTCTTTTGAAAAACACCTGCCCTGATGAAAAAAACCAGAAGCATTACAGATTCATTTGCTTCACCCGTGACCTTAGCTTGCATCTCTTCATCATGCAGCACAGCAGGGTCCTCAACAGGAAAACACAAAAATATCCAGTGGGGCCAAAATATACCTCTGCAGTAATTGCCTACTGAGAGCTTGGGAGCGCCGGAGCCAAATGGAGAGTGCCTGTATTTCTGGCTAGTTGCAAATCGCAGCGGTGGCCTGAAGCGCAGCAGTCAGGAGGTGACCTCATGCTAGYATCGAGCTTCTTCCCTCCGGCACAGGCTCACCCTGGGGTTACCAAGATACTGACCAGCTTCCTGCTGAAATGAGTGTCTGCTGCTTCACCAGCTACTTTCAGTATTAGCTACTGCRAGTCCTTTGCAAACCATTTTTCAACCTTTTGACTCCTACCAAGTGCCTTCCTCTTTGTTTATTTTAAAATAAACAGAACTGCCTGCTCTTCCACGCGGTCCGTTTTGCTCCTGTCATGCTGGCGAGCACTGCCTTTTGGCTCAGCTGAAAGCCCTTAGACCACAGAGTGGCTGATGCCGTCATTAGCAAAAGAGAAGGTTTGACTGAAGGAAAAGCACCCTGCAGATTTTCGTATCAGTGCCTTGGTTCAACCACATTGCAGCTTGGTTTGCRCCCTGGCGCTCTTCTTGGAGAGCAGAGTAGGGTGAATCAGGGCACCCTTCCATCCATCGCGCCTGGCATGCCACCTTTTATYGAGCTGGAGATGCAGACACAGCAAATTGCATCACTTAGCTTCCATTTCAAGTACAAAAGTGGCTACATGTGAGTCACCRATACTACCAGCATGACCAATTCTGCTTCTACTTTACCAGAAATCCCGTAACACTTAGCAAAATCTCCAAGGGAAAAGATAGGCCTAATTACTGTGCATAACTTACATTTCCATGCCATGTGTCCCTCTTGCTTTTCCCAGATGGATAGTAAGGGAATTGGAGAGTTTGGGCTAAAATAGTTCTGGAAACTGCTTTGCAAGAAATTAAAATGTCCCAGTATTCAAAAAGGTAAACAGGGGACTGTGCCAAGAACCTGCAGGTAAAGCCGCTACAACGTTCACCACTTAAAGGCAATGTTTACTTTAGATATAAGGGGAAAAGGTACATGGTACCAAATCACAGAGCCTCCTTCTTGCCGTGTACTTAGAGAAGCCTCTTTTTGCCCATATGTTTTAAAATTATTACACAATGTACTTATTTTCCAGATTTGAGTCCAATTTATGAGAAAAAGTCTGAATGAAGAGTTAGAACTAGGAAAGGAAAATCTTACACCAACGGAGAAGAGAGTTAAAGCATGTCTGTTTCTTGAAATCATTCATTTAGGAGGTTTATTTCTGTTTATTACTTGCTAATACGTTTAAATTGCCCTAATATCGAATCGTGACATTTTAAAGATCTAGGTTTAAAAAACGATCTGTCTCCACTCATAATGCAAGTAAGATTCATAATCACAGACCAGTCTCTTTGCAGAAGGGTGCCGATATCCCCCCAAACCCGACATGACTCAGTACCACTCAGGCATGAGGTGGACCTTAAATAACGGGGGAGTTTCGGGTCCGAAGTGAGGCGCCCCGGGCGTTATGACTGGGAGGCTTGCACCGCACCTGCGTGCGCTGAGCCTGGCGACCGTTCGCTCTCTCACTTTCATGAGAACCAAAAATTTGGCCTCCTACACATCCACCTCAAAGAGGAAACTCTAGAGATACAGCAGAATTGCTTGCGGCTGATGGTTAGGTGGAAGGGAATACAACCAGGCGAAGGCAGCAGACCAGCTACGAACCTGCGGAGCGTAACAGCCCTGTGGCAAATCTCCACCACGCTGATCTTGCARTCCCTGCGTCTCCATCCTCTGCTTATTTACCCAGGACAAGAACCCAGYTGCAGAGTCAGTTTTATCATGACTTAAACTCTTTTCCTGCCGAGCTTAATAAAAGATAGAGAGTACTCAAGTAATTTAACCATGTCTTACAGTGGGTTCGTGACTCATCTGGGTTTAGAAAAAATCCAGGGTTTTTCCTTGCTCACAGGCCTGTATTTCAAACACTGTGTTTTCCTTTGACTCTTTCTGTTTTGATTTCATCTGGTTTCCATCGAGCAGAATTAGAAGCATAAAGCTTAAACTATATTGTGGACTGGTGAAACATTCAAACACACAGAGAAGTTTATATTGAATACAGGCCATTAGCTGAGACTCATTATCAGCTAAGCATCGACCGAGGCTGCCAGATTAGCTGTCCTCAACCATGCAACAGCAGAACATTCTCCTTGTTTTCAGCTGGCTATCCATTTTTCTTCCCCAAAATCTTTTGCCTTTCCTTACCCATTCATGAAGGTGGCTTGTAGCACAGAGATTACTAGACACAGGGAGGCTTTTTTGGTTGTACTGAAGGCAATCCCCAAGGAATTTTTGAATATATAAGTCTCTCTCTATATATACCAGCATCAGAAACATTGCAGGGCAGAGGTAACACAACAAGGAAGTCATATCTTGATGACAAGAGAAAAGAAAAAATGATTAAGAATGAAATGGACTTCATTTTCAGCGTGCTGTAAAGTAAAACAACTTTAGAGACACATCTCATTTAAAATCTATTTGCAAGATACGRTTTCAGTTCAGCCACATGTTCAGATGCTAGATTCTAGACAGAGGTTAGTTCACTTGGTGGGTTAAGAACACAGGAAAAGAAAGGAAGAAAGAATTACACTGGGGAGACTATCCAGTATTACTACCTTATTCGTCCTAAGCATTACTTTGTAAGCCATGAATATAAACTTTCGAAGCCAACTCTTTGAAGGTTTACTTTAAAATAAAGCAAGCTGTTAGAAGTCTGTATTTGCATGCATTCTATTTAATTACTGCAGGTTTGCATTAATGAAAAGAAGATGGCAAACTGGATTCATTAAGCACTGTAGCGCTCAGGAAACTCTTCTTGCCTGGGAGGACTTTGTGCTGCTGCAGGTAACTATGTATCTGTTTGGGAAAACAAAATTAAGTCAAAGGAAAAAATCAAAAAATGATTGCGGGGATGTGTGTCCCCAGCTGCCGCGGGACCTGTTCTGCAGTCCGTCCTCTGCCACGGCGCAAGGAAAACCCTGTGAGAGTGCAGCTGGGATGGGCCAGYGGCTCCTTGTGCAACGTGATCGAGAGAAATCTGTATTGTCTGAGGGGTAACTTCTCCATCTGAGATGAACTGAGGGTATCAATTGTTTCCTAATGCACAGATGTTAGGAGTAAATAAACATCTCTGTGACTGCTGTGTTGAATATTAGGCTTGGTGAAAAATAAGAGGTGGTTAAAAGCCAGAGGAACTGATTCCCGCTTTTCTGAGTACAGAGATTAACCGAAACCTGTTGGTAAAGGACCGGGGCTGCTCTGCATATATAGATTTTGTGGATTTTTGCCATCAGGTCTATAATTTATGAACTTTCATGAGTGCTTGATTAAAAGGAGAAAGCAAGCCTTCTAAAGCTCAAAGTAAATATATGCTTGCTTGGACTTCTCTGTAGGCATTTCAGTCAAGTGTCTCAAACCACCTTACAAGGTTCTCACCAGTGGACACTAGCTACCAGCACACTTGCCCCCTTCTCCCTGACACCTTCCTTCTCCTCCTCTTCCTCTTCATACTGTGGCTTCTGAAAGAGTCTCCAGCCGTTCTCACACTGAGGTATTTGTTGTTATTAGAAGATAGCAGTGACAACCAGAGACCTGATGAAGACCAGAATGTCTCTCCTCATCAGAATAAAGGCATTTTGCCTACCTAGAGCACTCAAGTGAGGTGCAGGTGAGAGACCACAGCTGGAGGGACATTCCCTGTGGGAACAGTCACCGTTGGGGATGGCAAAAGGCATCGGAGCCGGGTGTCACCTCCAGCCCCCGATGCACTCGGCGCAAATGCAAAGCACAGCAGATCCACGCGGTGACAAGGAGCTGCCCAAGGCCTGGGGCTTGGTGCCTTGTCCTAGGGTTTCTGCCTCCAGCAGAAGTCCCCGTAACGCTGCCACTGATGTAGCTGCAGGAGCTCACCGAACGTATGTGACTTTTAACCGTTCTCGCATATAGCAAAACCAAAATCCATTTATTGTGATTCTATTAAAAAAAAAAAAAAAAAAAGAGAGAGAGAGAGACAAGTGCAATCTGCTCCTCTCGTGTGAAGAGGAGGGAAAGTTCACTCGGAAAAGCACTTCTAGCCGTGCCTGAACTATGAACTGAAATTCAAAACAAAGGGTTATTTCCTTCATTTTTGTTTCATAATTGGCCTCACAGAACTGGAGTTGCTAGTAGAAGTGGCTCTTCTACTAAAACATCATAWCATCTGTGACACTAGTGGTATGGGAATTCACTGTGATAGTGATCTATATTCCCACTCTGCTTTCAGATTGGTTTAGCAAACAAAATACATAAATGCTAAATTACCACAACAGATATATCTACTACTCCTGTGCTTCTGAGAGCACAACAAAAAAATTTATGCTCTCGGGCAGGCAAATCCTATGTTTTCTCTATGAAAAAAACTGTCATGAGAAAGAGTGTTTTGGTACAGACGGTCTGAGTTAAATCCCATTTAAAAATCTGGCCTGGCCTACCGACATGCTATTAAAATTGTGATAGATCATGAAAAAGTACTAATCTATTTAAAGAGAAATAAGATTGTCCTCTATCTTATCACACTATTAAGGCGAATGTTATGTTACGATTTCCACATGGGAATGCATTTTTTTTCTAACGCCACAACACTTCTCTAAAATGGCATGACAAGTGTCATACCTCTTAATGACACTTAGTCATCTGAACAGCTGCCTTTTAAAACTGGATGCGGCACAAGAAACTTCAGAGGCAGAGCGGGGATGTCAATCAAGGGCTATATCCTGCAGCCATCTCTATCTGTGTATAACTTGCCCTTGCCCTATTTTGGAAGAAGGCAAAGCACTGGAATCTGTTATTTAGACTATAGCCTACAAGTCTGTTTAACATTCATGCCGTCCTCCAGGGAAAAAAAAAAAAAAAAAAAAAAAAAAAAAAAAAAAAAAAAAATCAGCCAAACCAGTTGGATTTTTTCCCCTGCTGTCTTAGGGCTCCAAGCCGACTGTTTTTTTACAGTGGTTGGTTTAAGCAGGTCACAGGCTCTGTCTTCGTAACAGATTGAAAGGAACCGAGCACAGGCATACAGCTGAACTCATTATTATATTTAAAATGTTTCAGGAACCTCAAAAACAGATTAAGTAATGCAATAATAAAACTCTCAGTGAACCTGTGCAATAAAATCCATCAACAGAGGAGATGGGTAATATAATCTCTTTAGAAAAAAAAATCCTCTGCTCTATGCCTGAATTACCTTGTGCACCACAAGATAGAGGATTTAGACTATGGCAACGGATTGAAATCTCTCTTCAGGGACATCCTTCTCATAATTGTACATTCATGCCTCTCTCCCCAGTAGTAGCCTAAATACAATTTACCGTTGCACACATTTTTATAGGGTTTCTGCAAATCCGCCACTTTATTACCACCCCGGTTATAAGGGGCCACACGGCAATTCCTAAGGGTTCACTAACTGAGCAAGATATTAAGCTTGAATAAAAAGAATCAAAAAGTCTATCTACGATTTATAGTTCTCTATAAAGGACCTTGGGGAACCGCAATTTGAAGGTGAAAAGTAAATGGAAAGCAGATTTCAGCTGAAAAATTCCATATGATCGATGGAGAAGACTTACGGAGAATTATCCAGAGAGGTTTTTAAGGTGTGCTAGAGTTAAAAACATACAACCCCAAATTACACACAAGGCACACAAACATCCCAGTGTGGATACATGTGATTAATCAGGTCTATTCAGAGCTTGGTAACACCTGCCTTCTTTATGCACATCTCGTGAAAGCAACCCTATTTTACACCTTTCTTCAGAGGAAAGAAAGGTAAAAACTCTCAGGGGGCCCGCAGTATCCAACATTTTTCCCAGTCTGCCTGAAAGATGCTGAGGTCCAGAGCCCTGGACCCTGCTCCTAACTGAACCACACGCTGCTCCGGTCTTGGGCAAATCACCTAGTTCAGCTGTGCAATTGCAATTCATTAATAACTGTTATGTCTTCTGAAATTGGAATGAAAAGGGTACAGAAACGTAGGTCTATGATTCCAGCATTATTAATCTTCGTATAGTTATAAGCACAACGGAATAATGGCATAATAATATGAAATAACAGCACAATAACATCTAATCACAGCTAGTGACAATGGAGAGACTAGCCACACACTTAATGACAAATATCTGCAGAAATACAAGAATAAATTAAATGGCTAATATGAGTAAAAAGAAGTAAAAAGTAGATGATGTGGCAGGTGTATCCCCCCTATGAAACTCAGACTATGAGGCCTGATGGAGGCCTGATAAATGCTTCTCACTTCAAAGAGAAGAGCTGATATCTCCATTGTCTTTAATTCTTTAACTACAAAACATTCAGTGGTAAATTTGGTCCACTGAATCTGCAAAATGGAGTATGTCAACGGAGCGACTCTGCTCTCAGACGCTGCCCTTTCCCACTGCAGGATGAGGACGGCGCAATGCGCAGCCACTGCTTCAGTTCACGACCACGTGTGCTGGAGGGACACAACTTTTCCAGACAGTGAATCTTCTGGTTGATGAGAAGCAAAATATTTATCTTTGAATCTTCAGCAGTTCTTGAATACTGTCATACTGCTCTGAATCTGCGGTATCTCACTGCAATCTGACATACGGTAATTAGTCTTCATTTCATCTCCTTTTGATTCAATTGCACTGGATAACTACAGTAATGCAAAACAGGTGGGAAAATCTGTTTCATTTATTTATTTTTACTTTGAGGAGATGAAGATAAAAATTGCAGACCATAGCTGATGCTGAATCAAATGAAGATGTGGCACATTTGGGCTGCCATATATCCATTACTGCTGTRATGTTTTCATTAGCCCTCCTAAACCTGCTGCTAAGGCCAGAAACAAGAGCCGAGACACTGAGTGGTGAAGGTGATGCTCTTCTGTGCGTGCTGTGACCCCTTTACACTAATGCCTTGGGCAGCAGCACAGCTCCACCAAATAGGGTCCCACCATTTCTGACATTTCATTTTGACCCTTAATAAATCACAGGCATCGCCAACACTTCTCTCAGCTAAGGAAATGCTTAGCAGGAAGGGGCAGGTACGATCAAACGTCTTCAGAGCCYGCTGACGACGGCCTATTCGAGGAAGGTGTGCGGGGGGCAAGCAACATAAGTTTTATCCGGGATCTGCCACAGACTTTCTGCGTGTCTCCAGCAAATCGCGTTCTCCCTCAGCGCTTTGGTTCATTACCCTGCTTCCCCATCCTCCTCCCCCATGCTCCTTCCCTACTTCAGCCGTCTGTAAGACTCTTGGCAAAGACTGTCTTTAATGCGTGCTTGCATATGGCAGAACAACTATCTCGATTGAAGCAACTAGGCATTAATGTGTAATGCATAAATAATGAACAATGTTTCATCTGAACAGGCTTGATACGAAGCGCTGCTTTTTTCCAATCTGGGCCTCAGTAAAGCTTTAAAGGATAATTTCCACTAAAAATTGGATCAACTCCACCAAGAAGAACACAAATCCCTGTTTCCTCCAGATTGTTTCACTCGATTCACTAAAATGTTTATTCTACACTCAAAAAAAAAAAAAAAGTTGCTGGAATTTCTAAACTGCATTAAAATTAATCCTTTGCTTCTTTACAGTTGCCTTTCTCAGTGCTTCCTTTGTTCCAAGCTGGCGCTCACAGGAGCTTTCATAACCAGCAGGCAATCACATACATCCTTCCTGTTTGCAGTTTTTACTGTACTTTACACAAACAGAAAAATGTGGAAGAGTCCAAAGTACACCTCAGTCATCTGAGCAAGGAGGTGGCGAGCACCGCTCGCGCTTCCAGGCAGAAGACAAGAAGTGGACGACGGCACCTAAGCTTTGAGATGGAGCTGCCTGATCAGATCGCCTTCTGCCTTGCAGAAATAAGGGCACAGATGAGCCGGGGCAGATCGAAGTGGTATTGAGATCGGCCTCGACAACTGGGAAAGGATGGGGCTTGCCCTACAGAGTTCAGAACAAATTAACACGTAAAATACCGGCGGTCTCCCTGCCCTGCAGTGCTGTACAGTTATGCAGCTCCAATTAGGCTCTATTTCCAACTGACTTTTAACTAAGGGCTCTTCCCAGTGCATACCCCCAGCAGGTCCGAATAGCTCCCTTTGGAGGGAATGCCAGCCTTGAGAAACGCTCAGTGGCCGGTTACGTCTTTCTGCCTCTCCCAACGTCGTACGTGGAGAACAGATCCAGTGAATGAGCTAAGTGTCGTGGCACTGGTTGACAAATGTCCGTTTCTATCAGCCGACGTTGAAGACAGACGACTATCTTCACAGGGAAAATGCTCCAGGATGGTTAACAAACCCTTAATACCTGTTGTGAACCTGTGTCTCATCAAAATTTAAACAGACACATTGTCACACCTCGGAAACATCCTATTTCCTGCCAATGAAACAGAGAATCGTTGCTTAATGCTCTCCAGTGGTATTTGTTATAGAGCAAGAGCACAATCTCTGTGGTCTCTGCTACACTAGAAAATACACTCATTTTTCAACAGCCATGTATCCGAAAATAGACAGGGCTCAGGTGTTTTTGCTACAATGTCAGAAAAAAAAACTGCTCTAGTGCAGTGATAAAATAGGCCTTGTCTACATGAGCACTTGATTTTTGCTAGCCCTGATGCAGCTGTACTGCTATGGAAAACAGTACAAAACATTCAAGCGTTCATGAATCTGTGAGGAAGAAAAAGGAGCTGGTGTAGATTCCTGGAAATGTATGTTTTTATGCATCTATCTGACAGGTATCAGAGTGGAAGCACAGTCTAACCGTTATGGCTTGAAACAGAGAAGAAATATTTTTAGTTCCATCCCTGTCATCCATCCATCCGTCCGCCCGTCCGTCCATCCATCTTTATGGTGTTACAGCAGGAAGAAAAAAATCTCAATCATTCGCCCTTCCCAAGCTTTGGCTAGGTGCCATACCAATATATCATAAAAGACATTTCTGCTCCAGAGCTAAGCAAACAGAAGGGAAGTGACTTGCCCAGGGCCGCGGAGCAGTTTGGGAAGCGGAGCCGGAGGCAGAAACCTGCTCTTCGAACAGATTGCCGCCGCCGCCGCCTCCTTGTATCCAAGACTCCTGCTCTGCCGTTTGGAGAAAGTTGTTTATTCTCCATGGGACAAGGCAACCAACTGCAGAGAGGTAAAAGAAGGCTAAATCCCCCAGCTTATTAAGCATCTGGACAAACAGCAGCATCAGAGGGCAAAACAGCTTTCTGCCTCACAGCAAAGGTAACTCTTCGGATTTATTCTCCCATCACAGGGCTGCTGTACAGCGTTTGCTGTCGCACAGCTACTGTTCGACCATCAGCCAGTTGTTGGTAACATGTTTTGCTCTCTATGTAGGAGGGGAAGAATAGTTTTAATATGGAAAAGAGTAGTTAAATGTCTTTGCAGTGGTTGGGGGAAAATAATAATGAATATATGTATGAAACTTTAAAAAGTCATGATGAATTAGACAGTCCTTTGCCAAGAAGGCTGCAACTAGAACAAAACGCAGCCAAGATGCTTTTTTGGTGTTTGCTGCTTAAATGAATGATGTTCATAAAGCTTCCATAGCTGTACTGAGTACTGACTAATATCAGGGCCATGCTACGCAGGTCAATAAAGAAGAGAATTTCTCTATTACCACAATGATTCATGAAAGCCATTACTCCTACTATGACATGCTTTCCAAAAAAATCTGCATGCAGCAGTACACTTGCCAAATGCTCCTCGTGCGCCCTGGGGAGAGCGTCTTGAAACTGCTGCAGACACGGCTTTGTGCAACAGGGCTGGAAATACTGGAAAATTTGGAGAGCAGGGAGCACACCCAGTCTCTGATGGAGCCGAGAACAACCTCCACGCTGCTGGACTGACCAGGAACAGCCACATCCTGGGATGTGACAGCTTCCCGCTTTGTCATATGTCCTGCCACAACCATCTACCCAGCTGGTGGCCAAGATTCTGCCCAGCCTGGCCAGCATCTCTCCCCGTCTCTCCCTCTCTCTTACGCACACTCGCTCCCTCGCTCTTACCTTCTTTCTTCCTGTTGGCAGGAGACACCTTATCTCGAAGSTTATGCATTACCACGATAGGTTTGCTTTTGAAGTACTGAGTGGCTTTTAGAATCTGGCATCTTGAACTTTCAGGGAGGAAGAATGTTACCCTCACAACAAACTTTGAAGTCTGCTTCCTGAACGCATTAACTGTTTACTCTCTTCTTCTCTTTCTTGGCTACTTTAAGCTCCTTTTGAGTAAACACAGCCCTCACACCCAAAAATTCTTATCGTCTGGCTATCAAATAACATTCCGAGCACACAAAATTTGGGCAACTGTTTCAAAAACACGGAATCTGAGAAAGGCCCAGAGCTGTAATGGAAATGCCCGGCAGTGCACTCTCGGCATGCTTGTAGTTTGCCTTACGTGAATGTGCCATCTTTTGCCGCTCGGCTGTGTACACTGTAAAAACAAAAGCTATCTCCAAGTGTTCCTTTCTCTCCAAATCTCCTGGATGCCAACAAATCTGGGTCTCAAACATCSTTTCACAGGCAACTACTTTAGTTCTTAATCCACACGTCTCTCACAGATTTTTAGCAAAAACTTGGTTGTGCATTTAAAAACTACAATAACAAACAAGGCCCACATTAAACAAAGCTTTGGCTGTATTTGTAGCTGTTGATGCTTCTAAAAATCTGGGTCATAATTTCATAGTTGGTTAAACAATCCCCAAAGCCAGCAATGACCACACAACCTGAGCCTGTAATTTATTCTATTCTAAGCAGAAGTTAAGGATAACATAGCGATTCAGCCTGATAACCTTTTTAATGTAACTCTTTGTCATGAAAACAGAGACAATAGTTTGAAAAAGTAGTCTGAAAACAGACACAGGTCCTTTGCATTATGCTATGTTTCCAATTTAAATACTTTTGAACAGCTTTCTGTGGTTGAACTACCTGGGACGGCTACGTGCTCCGAACCACCCCCCCTTTATTTGAGAACAAAGCAAAGAGTGATTTTTGATTTTTAATCTAATAGGCTTGCATCCTGATCTTCGTGGGTGAGACATTCATGCAGATTTTTCTTTCGCATTAAAGAAACAAAATTTCTAACTAGCATAAGATTCAGTTTGATTAAAACTGGCAATTTGAAAGATATTAAGGTCAACAAAATCCATCCCTCGAATCTCCACCTGAGAGAGAGTGGGGTTTTGTCAGTGAGTCAGCTTTTCCTCCTTAGTAGTAATTAAAATATATATTGATTCTTCAGCTTCTTACTTTACAGTTAAACATATTCAAAGCAAGTGTTAATAAACATTTCTCAGTTCCCACTTCAACCTGCTTGTCTGCTTCTCGTTATCCTTCTAAGAAACAGAAGGAAGAAACTTGCTCAGCCCATTGAAAATAAATGGCTTTTGCGTAACTGCAACTTCATGAGAAAAATGTTTGCACAGCCACCCCACAGCAGCCTGGACGATGATGCAAACCAGGCAGTTTCCAAGCAYGACACTCTGGCTAATGCTGGAGCGAAGGTCTGAGCTGAGGATCCTGGCACAGAGGTCCATGAGGAGAGCCCGTAGAGCACAGAAGACACCAAGTGTGCCTTGTCCCAGATTAGCCCCCTTTCTCCCCATGTATGAGTGCGCCACAGGAGGATTCATTAGAGAACGTATCTCATATCTGACAGTTCCCTCTCTAGTGTCTTGATCTTAAGAATACAAGCCTTTTGCATTTGTATTTTCTCAATACTACTATATCATTTTCTCTGGGAAAACTTATATAGGATTAAGGAACGTGCTAGGACACTCTCTACCTTCTTTCTCCTCCCAGCCTTCCCAAAGGCAGAGAGATCCAAGAATCCTGTACCTTTGCATTCATACTTGCCCTCCACATTTGGGTGAAATCCTGACTGATGATTCAGGAGCTTAATATAAAAAACAGAGTCACAGACCTTTTCATTTGCTAGACCCAAGCACTTTTTTGTTTTAAGCGATAACTAGTGCTACAACAATTATAAGCTAGTGTCTGTTGCTTCACAATTTCTTTCACCGAGTTTGAAGGGATTTATTGGTAATACATCTGTTTTTATTCCTAGTCACAAACAGAGAACTTCACAAAAAGTAATGGCGGGATGGTAAAGCCAGACAAATTCTGAAATCTGGCACAAGATGAGGCTGAGTCAATGCTGCAGATGAAATAGGAAAAAAGAGAAAAAAGCAGGGGATCTGCAGTGTCCTGAAGCAAGGCYGGATGCAGGTGTGATATACAGTATGTGTGGGGAAAGCAAGGAAGAGGTATCTGCCCAGCTATGTCCCCAAAACGTCACCCAGAGCCCTCACTGCCCCAGAGGGTGGCCTTAGCTGCTACAGTAAATCACTGTCCAAAGTCTTCCCATCAAGACTTGCTAGATGACATGTGCTGGTCAAACACAAGTTACTGGGCTTGCTACAGGAGTGCAAGAATAAAATCATCTGGCTTGTTGATATGGAAGGTGTGCCCAAAGGAAGTGATCTTGCTTGTCCCAAAATTACTGCTTTTGCAATAATATTCTGTACTGTAGCTTAAAACCCACTAAAGATTTTGGCCACCTGTATCAGAGCTGGATCACCTGCAGCCTGAGCGCAAGGTACAGGCTCTGCAAAGCTGCTCCTTGAAACCCTCACCTGCTGCTCAGCYTCTTGCCATGGTTCTTCCAGAAACGTCCTCCCCTCTGCCGTCAGTGAGAGAGCGCCGCGAGTGTGCTTTCCCCAAAGGAAGCTCGGAGGGCTCTTTCCTCCTCTAAACCCACTGCCACTCGCACTGGCCCAGGCTGCTCCTCTGCAAGGGAGCCGACTCTTTCCCCTCCACAACTCCTCACCACGTGCCAGCCTCTGCTGTGCTAAGACTCGCCTGGCTGGTGGCCGACAATCTGCACTGTGCTTCCTGGCTGCCATTTGGCAYGTTTTCACAATTTTTGTTTTAATTCTTTTCCTTTCTTAGAAGATTTTCCAGACTGGGAAATTTAATCCGAGGCTGCCCCAGCAACTTGGCTGCCAGCGCTGAGATTTGCCAGCCTGGAGATTGCTGCTCGGGTGTGAATTTGAAATTTCCGCTTCCCTCCACCTGCAGAGCTCATGGGCTCAGCTCAGTGCTGGCCRACGAAGTAAAGGTGCCCGAGTCAGCGTGGTACCTCTGACTCCCCAGTTTCCCCTCCAGTGAACCACTGAGGCTTTGGTCTTTTAAGAGTTTAGGTACTGCCTTCAGTGTTGGAAGCATACAAACAACAAGACACAAGGAAAAMCAGTGTTCACGATAAGTGAACAAGGTTCTTGTTCCTATCTAGAAGCTAATTTTACAACTGCCCTTGTCTTGCAGTGGAAATCTAAGACTTATGAGTTAAGTCAAATGAGTTAAGTTTTGAGAAGGAGGAAATAAAGAAAGGGTTCCTACAACGTCACATCACTCAATCTTCAAGTTGCCACCACCACCAATAGAACTTTGATGTTTCTCTGACGCAGAATGCTTGGAAGCATTTTATACAAGAATGATCTTCTCTTGTTGTGAAAAATCTACAAAGAAAAGGTAAAAAAAAAAAAAAATCCTGGGACATGGATTTTTTCCCCCAAAGGAAACAGCCAGAAGAGAAGGTAACGCTTACTCCAGTCACAACGCTGCATAGGTCACAGAACGGATGGGAGTCGGGCAAGACACCCACAGCACTCAAAAACCCYTAAGTAATACAAAATCCTGCGGTTTGTCCTTTGGCATCTCTATATACTCTAAGCACATCAAAATCTTCACATTTGACACTAGGTTTCCATATGATTTTGAATCAAGTTCAAAGCCTTGGACCTTGTTGCTACRGCACTCCATGGCTTATATCCAAGTTATCTAAGAGATTATTGAGTGTTCTGGGATGACAAGGAAAACGTTGACATATTTACAGTTAGCTTTTCTATAACTTGCAGGTTACAGAAACTGTCTGGTATACACAGACAATGTGCATGATACAGACACTGCAAAAAGAAGGTATTTGCTCTCTTGCTCCTTAGACCTTTCTCTGCAAGTGCTCATTATATAAATAAAGACTACAAATACTATCTCACTCCCAATACAATTATTTATGTTCCCCTACACAGTCTAATAAAAAACATATTTCTTTTCTGGGAACAAAGATCTCAAGTGGTTTAAGGACTATTCTGAAAATGAACCGCAGCCATGTCCTACCACAGCCCGAGTCAGGATAACTCTAAGGGTTATTAGAAGAGAGGAAGTGCATGTGTGTGTATTTTCTCCTTCGGAAGGAGAGAAACCTGACAGCAGGTTCCCAAGGCCCAAGGTTTTCTGTTATTAGGCCAATGAGGGAGAGAGCATGCATCCATCAGGAGGGTCTCATGCTGGGCTCCCATCGGGAAGGGCACTTCCCCAGGCGTGCTTCCAGCCTGAGACAACTGCAGCTCTCGTTCACTTACTACTGYGCTCCCTTTTGAAGCATTTCCTTCGGGAAAAACCTGGGGAAATGTGGAGAAGGAAGTGGGGAGCATTGCTAATCCTTTTGCCTATGGCTCCCTGGGAATGAGTGTCTCTTCCATGCAAAAAGTTGACATTTATACCTCCCACAAACATAGTGAGGAGCCTGGACCGACCTACACCACCGACATGTGGACACTATATGTCCCCACATACAGTCGTTTTAGAAAGAAAGCATTTGTCTAACTACATGCTGTTTCTATCAACTCAGCACAGCACTACAATCCAAGGCTGGATAAGTATTGCAACATACAAAGTAAATGCTGCTTTTTCAGCCTAAGCTATGATCTGCCTGCAATCTTGTTTTAACTGTATGTGTGGGGGGGGATGCAGGAGAATTTAAAACAAACAGTTTAAATCTTTTTCCTTTCCTTAACCAAAAAAAAAAAAAAGAAAAAAGAAAAAAGAAAACGAAATTGCTAACAGTTTGACTGTCAAGAGTAACCCTACAGTTCAGTGCCAGACTTAATGGAAGAGAAAACATAAGGAAACATTTTCATTTTTAAGCTCCCAAGAGACTCCTCCAAACAATAGCGATAAAAATCATTTGAGAAGTGCCAAAAATCGGACGAGTGTTCCATTTACTTATTTTTATGGTCAGTCACTGATCATGCTGATATTTGACTACGGCTCTGAAATTCTAGATGTGTTAAAATGAAGATAATACATGACTAGCGCAGGGTAAATTCACAAACAGAGTTGTCTGTAGGACTTGAATAGAACTACAGACTTTTGGCACCTAAAAATGCCAACAGAAATTTATATTTCATGGCAATCTTTTTCATATTTTTACTTTATAGATTTCTAGGACAGTGRCATCTTCCTGTATTACATTCTATATGGTGGATCATCTTCTAYTAAATTTCCAGAGTACCTCACATAGAAGTACCTAAAACATCTACTCTTCTACCGAAAGAAGAAATCTATACATATTTATTTAAACTGTCATGACGCTTATCACAAATTTTAAGATTCTCAATGACATCAAAGCAGTTTCAATCAAAGTGCTTTTCCAGAAAAAAAACACAAGAAGATAAAGATGAAGGAATGGCCAAATCAGAAACCTTCCAGCTTATCCGTAAGTCCCTTCAGACTACAGCACTTACATATCTTCAGACAATGACCAACATTAAAATCATCTTTAAGGTATCCAGCAGTCTGTCYCGCTCAAGCCTCTACAAACATTCAGCCTACGCAATGGCTGGGAAAACTACTGACTCCTGGATGGTATCCAAAAGTCTCTCCAAACTCTGCAGAGCCCACGGGTTGAACAAATTACAGAGGCAAGACCTGTCACAGCAAATGTGCTCTCCCACAGTATCTCTCCACGTATTATCCAAAAATCACAGTTCCTACTGTATTTTTTTCCCTCCAGTGCAATGGGGAAAAACTACCAATTCTAAGATTAGTTATTACCCACTGAACAAAACGCTCAAGGTTGCATACTCATCACTGGATGAATTCAATAGTTGAGCTCTTCCAATTTTACAACATCCATCGGATGAAGCATCTCACTATTCCTCAGTGTCTGTATCTGGGTTTATTCGACGCTGCCAAGTTTTCTCCTCCAATCCYATCTATCCACCTTCTTATTGGTCCACATATTAATGAGACTGAGCTAACAGATTGTGGCATGTCAACATGCTGAGCTGACATCCTGCTGCCCCCTCCATGGCTGTCTGACTTTAAGCTTTTTCTTTCCATTTCCCTTCTGGATTACGTGTAACATGCACTGTGGTCCAGGAATGCCTCCTGCTTTGGCTGCCTTGTCTCTCTTTTTGGCATGCGCTGGAAGCCTGAGGGAATCTTGCTGAGGCTGGTGAAGTCACATGTTTGCCCTTTAATGAACATTACAAGGAAAGCAGAATCTACGCCATTTTGATGTTTCTATTAATACAGGCCACAAGAAAGCTCAGGTTCTTGCTACAAAGACCACGGAAAACAACGGCATTCCTAGCAATCAGTGCATGTACAACAGGYACAGAAGGGACTGATCATATTGCAAAGAAAAGAGCAATTATTATGCATTATGATGCAYGTGCATTTAGTTTAAATTTCTTCAGCATCACAATTTGGTCAATTTTACTGTCAGTTCCTACATTCCTGAACTTCCYATTGAGTGACCTTTACTTAATGATTTATTTTCAGTCACTGAACTAAAGATGTTCAAACACACAACRGAAACATACCCTCGGAAAGTCACTCTATGTGATACATCCTGAGGATAGCAGCTAAAACACTGATTTTTTTCCATAACCCTTTCCTTCCCTGCCCTAGACCCAATAAAGGCAGAGAGCATGTGGGGAATTATAACTTGCTCTTCCATAGGATGTCACATAGAGCCCAGTCTTCTAGAGAGTGACAAGTGCATGTATTATGCATTATGATGCACGTGCATTTAGTTTAAATTTCTTCAGCATCACAGTTTGGTCAATTTTGACTCAGGGGACGGAAAGCAAGACAGGACAGCATCTAGAGCATCGTAATTTCAAGTTCAACTACAAGAACACCTGAGAAACTAAAACTCAGGTTCTTGAATGACGAGTTTTGGAAAAAAAGAAAAAAAGGGGGGGGGGSCGGAAATCAAACCAAAAAGAAACTCCCTCAAAATATTCAGCTGGAGTGACCTTTGCAAGAAATCTAGGGAAAAGAAAAGAGCAGGATCTYTCCTTCCTAGGGAGGATTGTGAATCGTCTCCCAACTGCACTCCTGAGCGTGAATCAATTTTCTTCCAGTCGATAACTAGCGCAAAGGTTCTAACCTTCATTTGTGCTCCAAATACTCAATCGGGGATGTAGAACACATACCAATTAAGCAATTCAGCTAAAATAAGAAGGCCGTGAACCAACATCGCTGCTGCAGCTGCCCCTGAGGGATCGAGGGTTAGCAGCTTGGGGAAAAGGTAATTTATTGAGCTTAATACTCTGCGAAATGTTCTCATGATAATAAGATTGTAAGATCGTTTTAATATCTGAAGTCATGTTGAAAAGGTCATTTCTCATCCTTACGCCTACCTAAGTCATGTAAATTAGCGCTACTCAAACAGAGTTGAGGATGCAGCCTAAGTTTTCCTGTATTTCTGGATGACAGAGAAAAATATCAGTAATCCCAAGTGCTGGACACAACTGGCTAAATCAGAGAGTCCCCATGGGTTTCAGAACAGCAGCATTAATGGATGGAGCCACTTTTGCTGTGCATTAGGCCAGAAGTTCATCTCTGATGGAGTAGGCTTTATTCAGACTTTTTACTCCTTTTTAATGTGATTTGGAGAATGTTACAGAAAACTTATCGAACATCCTCTGTGTATTCTAAAAGGGGTGGGAGTACAGTGAAATCAACCTCTTTGCCGGAAGTTTTATTACTAGGGAAAAGGAGGCGTTAGCAATCTCACAAAGCATTTGCCTCTTTTCTAGCACGCTTTTTTTTTTCCATAGAAGAGAGTGAATTTGGTGGGTTTATTTCCTTCCTTTTTTGAATAATTTCTAGGTAGAAATTTTATGGCCTTTCCCTCCACATTTCCCAGTCAGCCATCCTCAATCACAGCTTGCAGCTGCTCTTGCTAGTCCAGCCTTGGAGCCTCCTTTGGGCAGAGCCCCAGAGCCATGCTAAGCTGTGATGCTTCTGGGATGTCCACAATTACCCAAYAGGGATCAAACTGGATCCCCAAACGCATTTCGCTAAGGCCCCTGAATCATATTTGAAACTAGATCTTCAAAATTTATAACACCATTAGGCTAGCTAGGCCTTTAGTTTCCTTTACGTTTTGAAGCTTCAAAACCATCATACAACTGAGCTAAATGGGGGCATTATTCATAGTAGTAATGCATTCAATCCTATATAGTCTAAAGGGTGGAAATCTGTTCGCTGCAATTTTTTTAATAGGTTCCAACATCATCTTCCCTTCTCATCTCCTTTGATTTACCCCAGGCCCCGCAACTCCTGTCCTTTACCACAACCACTTTCAAAACCACACACACATGAGASAGTCTTCTTTCGCAGTGCCCCTTCATAATAATCTTTCTGCTACCTCTCCCCTGAATCCCTGTCCCATGCACGGC
The DNA here is from genome assembly GCF_003343005.1 of Rhea americana. Lineage (NCBI taxonomy): Eukaryota > Metazoa > Chordata > Aves > Rheiformes > Rheidae > Rhea > Rhea americana. The sequence continues at coordinate 543,735 of NW_028186388.1, forward strand.
TTTGCACTGGTCTGGTTGAGAGTTTTTCAGAGTAAGTAAGTCTTTCTCTTTTTCCTGCTTGGCAACGTGCTCCAAAGGTGCTATGCAAACGATTTATTATAACAGATTGTGGCCCAGAGTAATTTAATACGCTGTAAACCAACGCTCAGGAGAGCTGGATATCCAGCTTTACAAAGCATGCCATGCTTGTATTTTTCAATACATAAATCTCTCAGTTGCCGTGGCTCTGTTTTCAGATTTGCCCGGTTTTGCTCATGAAATTTTTCCAACTATTTATCAGCTTGATCTTCTCCATCAGCCTTTATCATCCCTTGCTTACTGAAGCAGAGGGACTGATGCAGCTGCCAAACAACGTCACAGCCGTGGCACTGAAGGGTGTGGGAGCCCCTGGGGAGGGCTACGGCCCCCACATGCCACGGTTGTCACCTGTATTATTATATAGGTCATAATAAAGACGATAAGATCAAGCTGAACCGTTCCACTACACCAGGAGAACTGTGAAGGAGGGGAAACGCCTGCTTGCCTGTCTTTTTTGGCTTYAAAGTTTGGTCCAGGGGGTTGAGGGGAGGATGCTTGAAAAACAAGAATCCCACCCCATAATTTTCAGGACGCTTGGTGATTCACTGGCAAAAGATCCTCCCCAGTAACGCTCATCCCATTGTGGCCTCTAGGATTTCATTACCGGGTGGCCACATCTAACAACAGACTTGCCAGGAGCTTTGCAAATCCCAGTTCGAGCATTTAGTCAAAGAAAAGTTGGCACAAGTTTCCAGAAAACAAAATTTTTCCAAGACTACTTTTTTTCTAAAGTTCAGTTTTGGTAAAGAACACGTGGCATCCAGCTAGAAACAGTCTGCACTACAAACCGCTGAAAAAGATAAACCAGACAAACAGAGAAAACCGAGCAGCAGCAAAGCTCCCGAGGAAAAGCGAGTGGATTTTTCATTTGCCCAATGGATTACAGGCAAAGCCTGAAAACTAAACTTGTACAGGTCTACGTGTGCGTGTGTGTAGCTGTGTGTTTTATTGAAGGCACAAAATCTGACAAGCTTTAGCTCCATAGTTCCAAACATTTTCTTCACTGTAGTGGTTCCAATCTGGATGTTGACTGCTACTAATAGACTATAAAATCAAGAGAGGCAGAAAGTGTACAACTTGCTGAGCACTGGTGCTTACCATGTTTTTTCCCTCTTTTCCTGTCTCTTGTTTCATAGCTGCGGAGTTAAGTGAAGCCTCCAAAACACAAGCAGAACGTATGCAACTGTGAAATAATAAATCAAGTTTACCTCACTTTGGCAATAGCCTGCTTTGCAAATTCGCACCACGCTCCGGATAAACGTGGATGTATGTCTTTCCCTTGCAGTGCAGAGGAGACACAGAGGCAAGCAGCGATTAACTTAACAGGAAACCTGCAGTCTACTCTTGGCACCATGTGCCAAACACTGCAGCGTATTAATGGATGATAAATTGTTATTTGGTAGAAATATATATTTTACACATTGCTTAATAGAAGTTCATAAAAAAGGCTGAAACTTGTTAATCCTATGTATTTATATCTTCAGCCAATTTCAAAAATTCCAGTATAGTTTTRGAGAAGCCAATATTTCATTGCTGACTGGAAAAACGTCTGCAAAAGGGAAAAATAACCCTCAAAGTACATGAACAGTACAAATTATTGAATATTTCTTCTGCAATTCTCCCAAACTTATCTGGAATGCTACTTAAAAAAATGGTAAGGGTATAAGATTACACGGAAAAAATTACACACCTTTCACATGTGTTTTTTAAAGTCAGCATTTTTGTACAGAATTTTGCAGAGTACATAATAAAAGTGCAGTACAGAGACAAGGCATTTCAAGTATTCTCAATTCTTTTCATTAAGTTCACCTGCCCTATTTTCCTTTAATTCTTTTCGTATCAGTAGCCAGGCTCTTTCCTGAGTTTTTATAGGTTTTGTATGGTTGAAGGTCTCAAAAGGTGAAAGCAGTAAGTGGTGCTCTCGTGGAGCATCAACTGAGTCTTTGTTGTGCCTCTTTTTTATATGGAAAATACCTGCTTGGTAGCAGTAGTCTTTCTTATTAGTTATTTCAGGCAACACCGGGTTTGCAGCAGATGACCAGCACGGCATCTTTCTGGCTAACGCTGGTCCAAAGCGCCCAACCGCTGATTCTAGTCCGTCCTTCCCGTCGCCTCAGCCACACTGATGGCAACCACATCGCTTCCAGYTAGTATTCGTGCTAGAAAAGCAGCTGCCCCGCTAGCTAACCATTATCGTGGTCTCATCTCCTAAAATACAGAAATCTCCAKGCGGCAAACTTTTCTACGTTATCGACAGCTGTGTTTTAGAAGGCGGCGCACACAAAGCCCTAAGAAACCCTGTTCCCAGGAGGACGTGGATGAGGAGCCGGTGACGCTGGAGCGAGCCAGCCAGCGCTCTCATTCACCGACCCTTTAGCCTTCTGGTTAACTGATGACCGTAAAGAATAGAGCCCAGAAAGCAACTGTATATAGGGCTCAGTCTGGAAAATGCATTGCACGAGAGAAGTGGTTAACATCGTACATTCAGAAAGATCAAAGATTTCCCACTCAGACTTTCTCTGCGTCAAAGTTCACAGTTGTTTCCTTTACCAGCTTGCTAGGAAAGTCTCTGCTGATTCAGTGTCGTTCTCTGCAAAACCAGCTGCTCTGCAATAAAGGAAGTCTAATTTTTACAGTAAAGTTCTGCTTACATTTAGTATCAACGTCTGACCACAAATGCCAAATAGAAAATTTATTAGGTCTCACCTAATTGCGTCTTGCTCTCTGTGAGCCAAATCCCCCAGCCCCACTGCTAGCTGCWGCCTGCTGGGCAGTTGCTCGGGCAGCTACGACATTAGTTTCCACGCGTACCTACCTATCCCTCCTTTCGTCGCAGAAATCCAGCATTCGCTCCCATCGCTGTAGATGGGAACCAAAAGTTGCCTCCGAAGCAAGAGCAAATACTAGAAAAACACATTGTTTTCTTTCTCTCCTCTCTTCTCCKCTTCAGAAGGCCTCAAATCCAATTAAGACATCGTTAAACAACGAGGCCCGGCAAGGCAAGGAAGAGCGCAACGGAGCACCCACAGCACTACCGCGCCGGCTCCGGAGAGAAAAGGCCACAATCCCAATTAAGGATGCTCGCTGTTTAAGTAGCGCACGCGGTGCCGATCCTGCCGGCGTTCAGCAGCCGCGCGTGCCACGGCGGCGGGGAGGGCTTTGCAAGCTYGTCTGCAAGGACAAATTAAGCCTCCAATTGTTGGGCGCAAACAGGCTTTCAATTTACTTTTTCCTCTCCCAATATTTAGTTTAACTACCTATGTTACAGCCAGGAGAAACATTATCTGCTAAGTGCATTCATTTGTAGGCCCGTCTCTTGCCCAAATACCTAAGTAGTACAGCTATAGTTTCATGTTAATGCACATCTTGGTTAAATAAACCAGTTTTCCAGGCTACTAGGTTTTCATTTACATTTCTGGTAGATTAGCTTGAGCTATGGAACTGAACATCATACATGCGGGGAAAGGGGAAGAGGTAAATCAGTCCTTTCTCGCACAACTTCCYACCTGGCAGCCACCCGGCTGCGTATGGTCTCAGCGGGGAGAAYGAGCCGCGGGGCCGAACCTCCTCGCTCCCAGGGTGCGAGACGGTGCTGGGATCGGTACATCACCCCAACAGATTTAGGGCGTCACACAAACCAGTCTTTACTGGGGACTGCAGCCACCAGCTTTGGTTTAACGAGATGTATTTGGGGTGCTTTCACTGGGGTTTGAACGGGTATATCCACCCAACCTACCTGAGGCAGTCACCAGGAGGGGAAAAAAAAAGAAAAAAAAAAGAATGATAATAAAAGGTTGATTAATTATGTGCAATAACTGGGACAGCGTATCATGAAAATTCCATTCTTGTTTACTCAGCTAATTCACTTTTTATGAGTGTTTAGGCTTTAAAGCAAAACAAAGCACTAATTACCCAATTAACGAGCAATTAAGTTACTGCAGCCTAATAGCCTGTACAGTGGCTGCCTTTATGAGTCTGATGGTGAGTTAGAGACCCATTAAACAAATTTATACACAGCTGTAGCAAACATTACATTTTCAGAGATGTTACATTACATGCTAATATTTTCACAGCCTCGAAACATCACTCACTGCTTTAGTGAATGGAGTTTGCTAGTTACTCAGTTATGCCAAAGGGAAGGTCCTCTTGCATTTTAGCGGCAGCTATCACCACAGCAGGGGAGAAGTGGGACACCGTATTCTAAAGTCGTCCGGGAAATCAGGTGGTCTATAACCAAGWTGGACAACATGTACTTTGACACTTGGAATTTCTGCCTTCATGTAGAAAGAAATCACAGTCCAGTCGTTTCCACCCTACAAACTGTCTTTTGTGCAGGAGCCTGGCCACCGGGGATGCCCAAGCTCTSCCCTCCGCTCTCCGCAGCGGCTGACGTTGCGCTGCAAGCTTTAGGTTTGCTACCAGGTCGTGAAGGTGAGGACATTTTATTGGGGGAGGGGGGAAGAGATTTGTTTTGGAAACCCCTCCAGATGGATGAGATCACTCTGACTAAGCAYGACAACCCTGATTAGTGTCCAGCGTTAGAGGTCGGCTATCCTCTCCTGCGGACTTAGGTAATACCAAGGCACAACAGGATCAAGGCTAAAAACAGAGTTTATTTACTCCTGTGCCATCTTCTCTTCAATGATTAGGCCAAMCCCCTGGTACTACAACTGTACTTCAGTGGTTCAATTTTCACATCAATAGGGGGTGTACCTTTTGGTTTAATTTTAATTGCATGAAGAAACATTTTATTTTTAAAGCATCCATTTAGTCTTGGTTAAATAAAATGTATTTTTTCTCAGCAAGATTAATTGAAATTGATAATAAACAGATAATTTATTTCTGCCTGAGATGAGACACGCTTCCATTTTATCTGTAACCACACGTAAAACCTGAAATCACCTTTTCACAGGCATAGGTATCACTTCAAAATACAGAGCACACTATTTAAATACAAAGTATTTCATGAGGCAAAATGAGGCAAAGCAGTAGAGTCCGGCAAGCATGCTGTACTTCCTGAGCATCTCCACGGAAGTATACAGTAAGCACTAAAGGTTGTTAGGTGTGTTGGTGGCCAGACTTTAATCTGGTGTTAAAAAAAAGCCATTATTTGTAGGCTGAGGAACTGGAAATGTGTATTTTTTCAAGCTGCATACGGACACACATCAGACCCTTGAGCTGGCACCATCACAGTCCCACTGAATTGCACAAACCACACCAATTTATAGCCGTCACTAAAGATCTGCCTCCTATGCATTTGTTAATAAAGACACACCTGTGTTAATGAATTCAAAAGAAAGARGCTATCTCATTTGTCTTGTGGATAACCAATTCACGCCCGATAGCTTAAGAGTATTTCCACAAGCAGAAGAGCTAATGAGGCCCCATTTCCTTTGGTCTGTGCTTTGAGCTTGTTCTTGTGCGGATTCCCYGGTATCTAATAAGGCATAAGCTTAAGCTTCAGCCTTTTCCCTCGTGGGAATATTGAAAATGAGCTGTTTTCTTTTTCTACACAAATACTGCAACAATTTGCTGTTTTTTAGATGTTTATTGTTCCATCAAATTTGATGAACCAACTTGCTAATGGGCTTAAAAGTAATTAGAATRGGGAATGCTCAGAGAGATACGTGTGGACACATGATTGCATAAATCTAGTTTTCTTAGGAAGCCAGGCTAAAAAAGCAAGTAATCTCCTAGGACAGGTGGTCACATAGATGAGCGTATGAAGGTAGTTTTTGCAAGGCACTTAGAAACAGCACAATAGGGAAAAGGTATCAAAAACAGCAGATGACAACAGCACAAAGCCACAGTAATCCTCACACGTAGTTTGTAAACAGAGTGTACAAAGATAAATGTCCAGCAAGACAAAAAATGTGGAAAATAAACCCAAAGGCAACAAGCAAGAGTCAAAGTGACTACATCTCACCTAAGAAGGGAAGTCTTTTAATCATGTCTATTCTTAGAAACTCTACTGAGCCTTACTTACCATCAGCCACTCAAACTCACAACCCAACAGCATCTGTTTCTATCCTTAGCGCTTCTTTTTTTTATTTTAGTTTTTACTAAAGAAAAGGTCTTACCTGGCCTGTTTTGTATTGTTCTCTCCTCTCTCTTTTTTTTCAATCTAAAGTCATTTCAAAGAGTGAGCGTCAGATATCAAACCCAATATCCTTTTTCTCATTAGCACTTTTCCCATGCAGACCTTCAAATGCGGTAATAATTAATGAGTCTGTGTCAGAAAATGAATAAAAGATGGCTCAGATGCTTCACTGTTCAGGGCTGACCTTTAGCTGAGTCTACTGTATTAATATATTCTTGTGTTGTCAGACTCAAAGAGCTAACTGCCTTATGAATTATTTATCAACACAAAAAGTCTTAACCAGAAACAGTGTTAACATTAATTTCTAACCCTCTGTGTCACAGCAAAGCCTGCCTGCACTGCATAATTGAATTTTAGTTTTAGACAAGCAATCAAAGCACAAGTCGCTGTTGTTGTAAGTGTGGCTGCCTATGATAGCAAGAGGAACGGCTGCTCTTTTTGCACATCTGGTGCATTACAGGCAGTTCAGGTTTCTGCGAGCAATAAGCCAGACTGGAGACAAACGTGGAATGTGTTTTGCAGCAATAAAAAAGCACTGCTCCCCCCACCATAACAACTCTAGATGCTGAAATACCTATTATCCTGCTACTGGTGTTTCTAATTGGTGCTGGTATGGAAATGCGTCATGCCTTCTACGCTTTCAGCATACCAGGGGTTACCCGACCTGCCTGAATCACAGGGGACAAGCCTGTGAAGGCTGCCTGAAGGCTTGGCCCGTGTCCCTGCCCTTCCGTCTACCTCTCAGAGACGGGAACCCACCAAGCTCTCCGTGCTCCCCAAATGCCAACACTTGTGCAACGCCATCACTTGCAGGCTTTGCAGAAGTGGGTTTCAACTCCTATTCCCAGTTCATTTAAAGTAATTACCAAATTGATTTACAATTTAGGGTTAATTTGTAGCACGCTGACCCTATTAAGGCACAGGATACACGGGCCCAGTTTGGACTTCTGGCTCRTATTCACAACTGTCCCCTTCAGAACAGGCCTGGGAAATCGTGCTATGTACAGCTTTGTGTGGACCCAGAGCAGAGGCGTGATGGGATCACGCGTGCAGGTGGGAAATACCTGCATGCCCCRGTGGGGTACAGCAGCTCCAGTTCACACCCCAGCAGAACCGATGCCAATCTAGGTTTCCTCCCTCCCCCTCAGTTCACGCTCCATGACTTAGGTTTGTACATCCCAGAAGGAACAGTCCAGGGATTACCAACAGCACATAAGAGGGCCTTACATAAATGAGACATGGCTTTAGGCTCTAAATCCTGGAACAACTCTGCTAAACAGATCTGCTAGCTTTCTTCCTCTGTTCCCTGAAGTCAGCAACGGCAGGGAGAGAACTAAACTGCTTTGGTCCTTTCCCATCTAAGTGAAGGAAAGGGAAACTCTTCAGCCTTACAAAGAGATTTTCTCTCTTTTTTCCTGGGAGCTTAAACCCAGAGGTTGAAGGAGAACCAAGAGAACCCAGCATGGGTACAGGCTCCTGCTGACCGACCTTCAGAAGAAGCTGGATCTGAACAACAGCAACGGCGAAGCAGCCAGAGCGGAGACAAGGGGCCCTGCTGCCGCGGAGGGAAAGCCGGAGCGCCTCAGAGAAGAGGAACAAGCTTGGCTACATGCTCGACGTGGTGCCTTCCCTTGGGGCTCGGGAGTTACAAGTCTTGCAGGGACATCAGCATAGTTCGAGCCTGTTCCTCTGAGCCACCCGCACACTGAGACGTGAATACTGTGTTTCTACACTGCTACCTGTGAGATCTGGATGCTTCGTTCAACCTAACAGAAATGGGGGTGCCTTAATCCCCTAGAAGGCTTTTAAATATTTTAATAAAAAATGATCTGTACCACACCCAAAGTGAGGAAAGAGTATCACCCCTTACCAAAAGGCTGGTAGTCAAATGTGCACTCTTCCCAGGAGCTGTGTGTATTACACCTTGCCTACAAGAAAGCAGATGACTACAAATTTTTAATCTGAGCAGAAAAGTGCTGAGCTTTGCGAGTGTTAARCTACGTGATTCTGGGCTTTCTGTCCAAGACCTCCAGCCAACTTTCAATGGAAAACAAGACATGACATTTTTCAACACTCTGCTAACTCTTCTTAAGGCTAATTTTTTATAGGCGCTGGGATCTTCTGAGCAATTTTTTTTTGTAGTTGTTTTTATTTTTACTCTGGAGCCTATGATGGAATAAATCTGTCCTTGCCAAACCAGATAGTTTTCCTTGGCAGCCATCTGCATATTAAATCTAAAATTGTTTGCCATGACACAGTGAAAAGCAATTCTTGAAAGCCACTTCACATCCTTCCTGCAAGATCTCACTAGCACCTCCATAACTAACACCAACCTGCTTTTTTGGAGACCAGATAACCTGGCACATTCAGCTGTTCCTTGCACYGTTAGTGCTCAGAAAAAAATCAATGATAAAAGGTCTGGAAGATGCATAACTGTGCAGTAAACTCTCAAGTCAGTTCAGGTCTCCCTTAAATTTAGTATTTATTAGGGTGTTTTCCCCAAACACAGCAGAAGATGGTGACAACCAGTTCCCAACGGTACATGCCTGCTCCTGAGCTATGGAAAATGACTCCACGGGCCAACTGGAAGCTGAAAAGTTCATACGTGAGCCAAACAAACGAGGCTTACGAATGACTGATACGCCGGGACCGACTCTCTGCCCCCACGGAGAGGGCTTATCCCACCCTTCGTGAGCTGCAGCGCTGGCAAATGGATAAAAATAGCTCCTTGCTTTATAGCTATTGCACAGATGCGGTGACCTGCTTCATATCCTATTGTTTTCCATGTCCCGAGCTCTGTCGGCTGGATAAAATATGCTACAACTGGGGATTTTTTTTTTTAATATTTTTTTAAAATCTTCCACTTCAATATACCAGACTAAGCTAGTAAAAAAATGAGACGGTCATGCTCTTTTAAAATAACAAAACACCCACCCTGGCAGTTATGACATAACCCGGCAGATTTTTCTTGTTACTCCGCTGTTCTAAGTGCCTCGCTCAACGTGAATCCAATTACCGCGGCCTTTGTTTTCGCTAACAAAGGGACTGTGTTTCGGGGCTCCGGCTCATCTGGCTTTAATCATCTCTCACGAGGGGAGCTCGCTAACAGCCACCTTGGGATACCTTTTACGACCGATTCGGGGAGCCGCACCGAGAACGGCGGGGCCGAAGGAGGAGCGCGCGCCGTAGACCCCCTCCCCGGCCCCCTTTTTTTTTTGGGGGTGGGGGGAGCAAGCGCGTAGGCTTCGCGCGGCGCTCCAGTAAACCCGAGCACAGCGTACCCCTGGAACCTGATGGAAATGATTTTCTAGCAGCTATTTTTTTGGCCTGGACGACAGTTTATTTTAAAAGTCTCCGAAGTCTTCTGAAAGAAGGAGGGGGGAAAAAAGGAAAGAAAGAAAAAAATAAAATAAAATAAAGCCCWGCTCTAGATCTTCCCTGGCCCATGTGTCTGAAAATTACACGTTTTACTACCGCGGATGAGTGTGCCAGTTGGACAGCACGTACAGACGTGTTTTCTTTTTCCTCTCAGCCCTACTCTATAACAGATTTTTCCTCATAAAACTTATAACTTGTGCAGCTCTTCTCAGGTCTGAAAAAGCAAAACTTTTGCAAATGAGGAGGACTCGATTAATGGGAGGAACACAGCAGATCCTTTAAGGAACGCAGGGAAAGAGAATTTCCTCCAGGAGGAAGGGGAGTTTCATTCCCTCTCCCCCTTCGTAGCAGGCGTGATTGCTCAAGTCATGCTTTAAAAGTAATTATTTCAATACCATACTGGTAAACAAAGTCTTATCCCATCCTCAAATGTTGCATTTAAAAGGGAAAACCCTTCCCCAAAGCATTCTTTCCCTGTTAATTGCAGTGTAAAAGCCCACCAGACATACTGTTAGTATTATTTTCTCAATGTTGCATGTAAAATTTACGGGGTAGTTTCGATTGCATTCAACAACTAGCACAATAACAAGCGCTAAGCCTACGAAAGCTTGTTCTAATCATATATTAATCTCAGTTGTTTTGTTTTTATTCGGTTTATTAATTTTTCACAGGACCACGAGCAGGCTACAACAGCTCCCAAGTACTTGATGGGGAAAAACACGTAAGGTGTCTGGGTCAACCCTGCTCCCCTGCATGTGAAAGAACAGCAGTGTGCCATTTTTTTCTCCCTCTCAGCATTTTAGTAACACCCAGCAAATGGCCCACAGTCACACAAAGTCTTCTGAAGACTTGTCTGTCTTCTCAAAGGTTCTTGCTTGGTGTAGCACTAGTTCTCAAAGGCCGTCCCCTTGTGTATTAAGGGAAAAAAGAAAACTCAAAACACTTCCAGTGACAAAAAGCTTATTAAAAAAAAATGAGAGAGCGAGTACAATAGAGAGCTGTCAAATCCTAGCTGAGACTCCCAGACGCTTCCCGAAAATCCAGAAAACTAGTAAAATGAGGCAAACACTCAATGAGAAGTACCAGTTTCCRATCACTACTATCTAGCTTCAGGCTGTGACTAGTTAAACTGGCATTTTTTCAGAAGAACTTCACCACCACCCCTTTGTCAGAGCCCCACAGCCCTGGAAGGGATGATCTAGTCTCCCCTTCTTCAAGGCAGGATCAGCCACAGTCGGCTCCTTCCCGACACAAAGCGCTGCCTTGGAGTTCCCTGGGGGATCCATCCCAGCACCTCCCTATCCTTATCTTTCGGAAGTTGCTCACCCTATCCTCACATCAGTTTGCTGCTGGGTTTGAACAGTTACCTTAAATCCATACGACCACTCCCAAAACACAGGAGAAAATTTTTGCTCTGAGACAACCCATTCACAGTTCATTTTGGGCCAAAAACCATGCACCGACTGTGTTAGACCCAGTGCTACGCTGACAAACCCAATACAAATTACAAGAGCTACTGTGTGGGCAAYGACCCAGACAACATGATTTACCGCTGCAGTAACTATCACGTATTTCATATAATTTACTAAGTTCTTCAATGAAAACTGGGACTGTAACCTAAATTTGATGTTGCAGGAGAATGTAAACAGTAATTGTTTTGATCTACGAAGCAGGCTACAACACAGGTAGATCTCTAAGCCTGGAACGAGGTCTCCAAGGTGACTGGGAGCCCAGGTACGCCTGGAGAAGCCAATGCTTCCAACCCTGTCTCCTACCTATTCAAAATGTCCACAGAGTGTGTAAAACTTAGATCCATATGAACGTAATCAAGTGAATTACAGGCTGAGAAAAACTAACATTTCATCCCTCCTGAATAAAGAAAAATACTTAGCTACCTAAATATTTTCCCACCTAGCTTAAAACCAGGTATTTTTTTTAATCCATAACCTGTGTATCTCTTCCATTAATCACTACATCAAGAGTACCCCAAATCAACTTCAATAAATAGCTTTATATTTTGTACTAAAATCAATTCTCTTACATCAGTTGGACAGTAGAACCATCCAGGCCCAAACAAGTTATGCCTTATTTCTGTTTCTTTAACGTACAGAAAGATAAATAACACAGTTATTCTGTAAAGGACTAGTTCTCTGCATGAGTAATTATGAGCTTTTAATCATATTTCAGGCAAATATTTCCATGTAGTCTATTAATATACTCCAATCAGACCAGAAAGACTCAAGACCAGTAATAATTGAGATCCTAAGCTCTACTAAAAGCAGCCTTTTAAGATATACTGTGGTACCAGATGTTTTGCGCAGCTATTTATTTAGCTTGTAAACAAGCCACCAAAAACATTCCACATAATGATGGGAGAACCGCAATTACATTGTTGTGGGGATTTACAAAGAGCACAGCATACTTTTGTGATTTAGAGAAGAGAAATCTCTCATTCTTTCTGAGAGCCGATTTCCAGATTTATGTCTGTGCTGCGAAGCGCCCTGGGAATCATTAAAATGGTGACAAAGAAAAGTGATTTTCTTTATTAAAAGAGGAATGAAGGAGGAGAAGGCGAAATAAGAGCAGCCTCTCTGCTCTCCACCCCGAAATAATACTTTCCTCCTTGTCAGGGATTTTGTGCAGAGTCAAAAGATCATCAGGTAGCATGGATACTCTCTGTGTTTCAATTTTTATGCATATTTTTTTAAGAGCAAATTGATGGAACAGCAGCATTTCAGTCTAGCCTATGACAAGCCACATACTCTGCCTTACCAAACATGGCTTAGAGAAGGYCATGGTCAGATGCAAGAGCAGCACAAGCAGTGGTACCCACAGCACCTTTCATCTTSCTCGTGCCCTTGCGGCCACGCTTCGCCTGGCCAATGCTCTCCCCTGTCTCAAGGGGCTGGCTCTTCTGCCGCCCAACAGCTCGAAACCACAATGAAATCACTCAATGTATTTCATTTCAGGTGCTCCGTGGTCCTCAGGTAGCTACGATTTTTTAACTGGCACTGACTGAAGCTGACCACTAAAGGGTGGATGCTGGTATCCCATTAGCAGTCCCCTAAGTCAGGTAGACCCCCACGATCATCTCCTTTTACTTTGTGATTTGTGATCCAAGCTAATGACTCCAAACCAGTCTGCATTCAACCTTCATCTCCAAATACTGTCTTTGATCACTTCAGTTTAATTTTCAGGTCTTAAGTTGCTTTTACAGCTTTACAGCCCAAAAGTCTGAACGTGCCGAGGCGCACGCCCGAGCCCCGTCCTGTGCCTGGAGGTGGCTCTGGAGCCTGCCTTGCATCCCCTGCTCCCCAGCGCTTTGCCGCACAGGTAAATCCCCAACCCGACGGCTGTAAATTAATGAAGAAGCTACATCCCTCGTATAATTTCTAGGGAGAGAGTGAGGCCTTAAACATGATTGCTTTCCATCTGTATATGTGCTTAAAGACTGTAAAATAAATTAATGGGGAAATCTAAAACATAATGATAAGGATTCCCCACTGAACAGGTGTTTTTTCCATCCATGAAATTACAAGTTGCCAGAAAAAGACGTGGGCCCAGATCACTTTTCTTTCAGTCTAGGCTCCTTCCATTAAAATAATAACAGGCTTTATGTTCCTGAAGCTGTAATTAAACAAGTACTTTGGAAGGAAGACCTACAGCTTGTTGTAGTGGAAATAAAAGGGAAGCTACAGCAAACTGCTTGGATTGGCCATTCCCACTTCTTTTTCTCCTTCTCTCTGCCTCCTGGTGTGACCTTCTAGATCAAGCTCTCATTTCACACTGCCAGGTTTATTGTCTTCTTTTTTCTTTTTTTAAATAGACAAYGTGCAACCACTGACATATCCTTAAAACAGAGTCAGAAAATGTAAACTAGAAACGACTTTGTTCCTCCAAGACCCCTACAGATAGCCTCTTCCTCCAGCCCGCACCGGCGTTTGCCCTCGGTGTCTGACAGCGACGCCCAGAACAACGCCCGTGCACGGTAGTGAGCACCACGCCACTTGCTTAGGATGTAAATGGTGAATTCTACTCCAAAATATCTAATATAACATATTGTGTGAAAAAGAAAACCCACGAATGCTGTCGCTGCATATTTATGGTGTAAAATAAGCATTAGCATATGGGAGAGTTCTAAAGGGAAAACAGACCACAGCTTAATCCAAATTTAGCACAACTGAATCTGTTTTAGAATCTAGGGCTCACAAGAGAAACAGACCCTTTTTGTTGCGACACAAGTCAGTTAACCTGTCGGTATCCCCTGTGATAAAAGGCCTTTGACATACATGACAGGAAAGCAGCAACATCAGCTAAAGATGCAGTGTAACTTAGGGTTTCAAGACTTAAAGCATCATTAGGGAAAGCAAATAATGAAGATTTTCTGACTCCAATACCCGTCCACTTTTCAGAGTGGTGGAATATAATTTATGAAGCAACAGTATAATGCCTAGGGACAACAGGGGATACTGGGTGAAGATAGTTACTAATAACCAGCTACGGTGAATTCTTCGCCTGCATATGGAGTGCAAAATTTTACATTATAAAATAAAACAAGACACATATACGACTGGTACTCTTTACTAATTTGCACAGCTGCCCTACAATCATCTAGCTCAATGAGGGTGCCAATTACTAGGATTTACTTGATTTAACAATACAATTGAAATACAAAACAATGTCATATTGTGGGAACTAGGTGGTTCCAGGAGAGCATTCCCGAAGCAATGGAGCCCACAGCTATCAAAGACATCACTCTACTGGCAAGCACTGCAGGCTGGACACCCCAGGCCTGGCTGATGTCCACCTCCATTTAAGTCAAAGTCCTCTCTTGCTGCCCTTTCTGTCAATACCTCAGCAATCAAACCAGGAGCCTTTGCAAGCAGCAGCATGAACTGACACAAGCATGAGCAAGGCTTTGTATGCAGGGGTGGAAAGAAGCAGAGCTCATAAAAGAGTGACCACAGCTCACCAAAAGGGCATCAGARTCACCGGGCATCCATTCTTGGCTGTATTAAATCAGTGTTCACTTACACTGCTATTTTTTTACATCTGTCAGACAAAACTGAGATTTGTTACTCCCGCTGCAAAGCAGTTACCTGCACAATCAAGTCTAATTCAAATTGGTAGCTGAAAGGAGAGCCAGTGATACTGTAAAGAACATAGCTTTCCACCCGGCACTAAGTCGGATGAGTCCGCGTGAGAGCAGAAGGAGCACACAACGGTTGCTGCTGCCCAAACTCCGAAAAGCTAACAGCACCTAATTAGGAAGCAAACGTGTTTCAAGAGGCAGCTTGGACACTGCCGGCGGTGGCAGACAGTCTCAGCTGATGCTGACAGGGCAGAAATCCCAGGCARGTAATTACTTTTGTGGGGACAACATTCAATAACATTTTCCTCATTGTACTATTAAAAAATCGTATCATTAATGCAAAGCATGCATGTCCTCTTGTTTCAACATTTTTCCTTCTGCTGAGAGGTCGTACACATTGCTACCAGTGCAAGCAAAAMTTTTTTCTGTATATTCAAATACCTTTACATTCCCAGAATGCTGATGAAGTTCATTACCTCACTCAGAGCAACACCTTTGCTTTTTTACATTATAGATCTACGTATTTTCTTAGGTCTTACAATGAAAGAGGCTTGAACCACTTGTCTACCCCAAAACATCATTGTTTTTTCAAGTGCATCTTCTATTAAATTGTCTTTATGCACGAACTGCCTCTGCATATTCCAACTAGAAGAGCTCCCCTTGCATAACAAACAATCTGATGTATATTTTTGTTACTTATAACCAAGTCACTTTAACCAATCCTGAGAAAAACAGATAAAAAGAAGAGCTGTCTATCTTCTACAGCACTTTCCATGTTTCAAAATGCCAATAATGACAGATTAAAACACCAGGTAGAAGAACGTCACCAGGCCAGCGCGAGGCAGRGGAGAGTGGCCGCACGTCGCCTGCCGAGGAAGGGCATCGGGCAAGAGACAGAGAAGCAAACCCTAAACATTGTGTCATAGGCATGGTCCTACAGAGCACTTGAGTTTGTCTGCTCCAAGGTCTCTCTTGACATTAACACAGTAGAGAGTTACTCCTGGGTAATAACTAGCGTAAAGATTTCCAGTACACTTTGCCCCTGGCTATGAGAAGCCTTCAGTGAACGATAACTGGTAGTAGCAGGAACACAATTTTCCAGCCATTTGGTCCACAGAGGGTAATTTCTTTCTAGACATTGGCAGAGAGACATTGAAGCCCTTTTTAATTCAAAATATACAATGTTTGGCCAGAGCAGGAAAGCCACGAAAGACAAAAGCAGTACAGGCTTTAGTGGAATACTGATGAACCAAGACTTAACTAGTTGCCACATCTTTTGCCTGTTAAAGCTGCAGAGARCCCCCAAAATTATTGTAAACATTAAACAAATTACATACTGATATTTCCTTAGAGATATCCTGCACAAAGAACTTCTGCCCCTTCCTATTGTATCTTCATTGTTCCCCAAACTGTTTCCTAACAAGTATCTCCATACAAATGTAATGTTTTGGTTTTATCTTTCAGCTTCAAGATTAGACTTCAAATCAAAATGGAAGGGTTGTATTTCAAACTTCATGAAGTGAGGTATAAATAAAGTAGAGATAATTAGCAGTGTGCTGATAGGTGCCGGTACAACAAAGACAACAGTTCTGCATTTTGTGCCTTAACATAGCAGATCATCTACTCCAACAGAGCACTGCACTTCCTCCCCACGTATCAAAGGAAAATACGGATATGGGGCATTTATTTATCAGAGTGCAACAATAGGGCAGATATAAATGAAGGTCCTACACGGTGATAAATGCTTAATATCATGAAAGAAAATGTACCCGCGGGAGACCAACTGTGAATTCATCAAAGGTCTGTGCAAGTTTCAGCCCCAGCATACAAGATGGAAATGCAGGGTAGCTCTTGCCAGATGGAGGAGAGGAGGAGATCTACTCAGACTCTGTAATTTAATGTTGTCTTTTTCAATAAAAGTTAAAGATAGTTGGAAGCTCAAGGTACATAAATGCTGGAATTTATAGCTTTCCTCATGACAGCTGCATGATATACAGTTCAATGGGAAGGCCACCACAATTAGCCTACTCTCTTGCTGGTTCCAAGATTATTTTATGGAAGGAAGGGGATAATAGGCAGTGTTTAGAAAGTGGGAAGTGACAGAGAACAAAGCCTGTCTTTGGAATCATTTTCCATATGTATGTATATGTAGCTTGCACAAACAGCTAACTCATTTGTGGAGGGAGGGTCCTTGGCAAAATGTGACTTCAGGATCCAGACAAGGGAGGGACTGTAGAATACAGTCTGTCTTTCTAAAAAGGTATTTCGTACTGTAGGATTACCACTCTCTTCCTTTGTTGTCCACGCTATTGCAATAAACTGCACCGCCTAACTCTGTTAGGAGGCTCTTACTTGTACGCAGAACCAAATCACCAACATTTCCGGTGCCTGCAGAGAGAATATGATGTGCTGCAAGGTATTTAGGAGCCGTAACACAAAGATAAGAGCACAAATAAAAGCATAGAGGCTACATCAAGTAATTAGTAATCAGAAAGCTGCCCTTGTATAGCTCCAATAAGAATCTAAAAGCATTTTGCAAACACTGATGGTATTTCCATTTTGTAGAGGAGGTAGTGAGTAGCTCGTCTAAGGTCACACTGAGACAATCTTACGGTGGCCAGAACTGGGAAAAACCAGGACTGAACAGGCAGATAAAGACTACCTATGTATGAAGCCCACCCAGCTTTATTAATCTCATAATTAGGTTACATTGGTATTCTGTTATGTATCTGCCTACAGTTCTCTCTGTAAGTGCACTGTAAGGCAGCGTTACCAGCACCAGGTGTAGTACTGCAGCGCACGTTGCACACTACAACAACGGGCCTCGAAGACGTAGCTATCAGGGCCAGGGAGAAGTGGGGTAGGAGAGAAGTTTGGGGGGGGGGGAAGGTATTTCAGAATGCAAAGCAGGTACTTTCTGTGTCTCTTAACACTAAATCACTTCCCCGTCTATGCAAAGAAAATTATTCTATTTTTGTGGAGAGCTGATCCCTCACAGRCTGACGCTGAGTTTTTGGAGAGCTTTGAAAAATGTGGCATCCATTTGTGTGTTTATATGAAATATCTAACAGCTTGTGAGAATTTTTAACCACCTAGCAAGAGAAAAAATATCCTATATCAYGAGTTTCCACTTGATGGATTAAACTGGATTTGCTTTTGCTTCCCTATACTTTTTTAAAAACGAAAAGACCAGAGGTGTTGGAAGAACACAATTAGCTTATCCCATTTACCTGCTTCCAAGCCACACTCAGCGTGAAGTTTGACACTTCTGTTCCAGACCTAAAGAAGGGCTCGTCTCTTTTCTCCCGCTATGTCAGTTTGTCCGATAAAAGACTGTCTGGCTGCTTCACCTCTTCCGTAACCTTTCCTGAATGAGCTTTTTATTGAGATCTCAATGGTAGGTAAAGCGAGAAAATGATAAAGTTGCAGCTGCTAACTTTTAGAGGAAATCATTGCACCATCATTTTCAGCAAAGAAAAGGTCAAGACTAAGCTGACAGGGCTTTGAATGCAAGAGCTGATGTGGTTAAACATTCTCATCGCAGGACAGGATCATCGCAGGTAGGATGGTCTGTGCCCTGAGCGGAGAAGTACCATGCTGCTGACCCCAGCCACGGCTGCACCTGGGCTCTCCCTGTCGCACTGAATATCTTCCTGAGGGTAAAGGGTCCAAAGTAAGGGAATTTCAGGTCTCCTATTTTAMCTTTGGTTCTCATAATAATGGACCAAATATATGAATAACTCAGTCAGGATTAATGYCACTTATCCTACCATCCCTCTTCTGAACCTAATAGATTTGATAACGTCTGTAACACGCTTTGAAGCAGCAGCTTGCCTCATTACCTGCAAAGGTCAGTAAGACAACAGGGTTCTTGAGACCCAGCCCAGCACTGATTCTGGGGTTTTGTTTTCTGTTTTGYTTTGKTTTTTTTGCTGCAAAAGAAGCATCAGCAGAAATTTCACTCAGCTCACGTGAAACTTCAGGGAGGAGTAAATGAATTACTCTTTCATCATGTCTTATTAGGAATGTTCACTATATAATCCATTCTTCACATTACGCTCTGTTGAAACAGTCAGATAATCATATTAACAAGGTGAATGGAAGAGGAGAGCAGCACAGTTAGTACCTGTCACTTCAGTAAAAGCAGATGTATGCATGCATAATACATATGTTTCTCAACCAGTACTTTAAAATAGTGTTTTTTAGAGCTTTATATTTCACTAAGTAATACTAGGTACTGCCATAATACACTGTAACATTACTCAAACTGTCACAAATGAAAACTAGGGTTCTTTGATATTCGAGAAAATTTCAGCTACAATGTGGTAGTTTTTCTTCACCCCTGCACCCCATTTCACTGCAGCATGAGGGAGGCAGCAGGGGCCTGGGAGAGAGAAAGGACCTCCTAGAAGGTCACAYGAATGCAATGGCATCATGGAAGAAAGCACGTCCAGCCAATTACAAACAGAAGTTTCAGAAGCTGGAATAAACCATCTTTACTTTTTATTGATATACAAGTATCAAAAAGTAAAGTACATCTACATAATATGTATTATGCCACTTTATTTTTATCACAAGGTTCCTCTAGCTGAATGCACAAACCACTTCGACTCTGCYGTCATGATTTATTCTATCGTCTAAAAACTGCCAGTAAAAGGGAGCCATTTATCTGTAGTTTGGCAAGCTATAGCTGTATTTCGCACTACAGCACGTTGCAAGTGTGCTGTGTTGCCCCCCACATGGAGGARACTCAGACTGAGCCTTGCGACTCCCTCGTCTCTTCTGTCATTCTCMTTTCTACAGTTCTCCATCTGAACACTTGTCATGGTTCCTGCTACCTGCTCTTTGCACAGTGGCAGCCAGAGGGTCACCGAGTGTCTTTACCCTTTTGGTCTTTTCCCAACAGCTGACGATGACCTAATTTACAGTCTTTACAGTCAGCTAATAAAGAGTTACATTATACTGAGGTGCAGGATCTTTATAACAAGATGACACACACAACCTTATATTGGCTAAAAACTGTACTTACCGTGCAACATCTGAGCTGTGACTACGTAAACGAAGAGTTTATAACATGATTTCTCCCCTAGATCCTCAAAACATCTGACTTGGGAAGCAAGTGTACTTTTCCAGCGCTTACAAGAATGTTCCAACAGCAAAAGGAAAACAAGCATTTAGCTTAGTTAAGGACTCCCTSGATTTCTTAATTTCTCACTTAACAWGCTCAAGGCTTTCCTCATGTCTTTGCGCTTTCCAACRGCAGTGTTGCCTCTCCCACCCAGAGCTTCTGGAGGAGGCATTACTTTTTCTTTTTTTCTGCTTCAAGGACTTTCTTTAAAAGATCACTGAATCATGAAATACCCTGTCTTTGCCAGTCTTGGGTAACTTCACTGTAGTGTTCCCACTAGATTTGTTCATCAAAGGTCACAAACCTTATGCAGCTGCTAGTAACAGCAGTAGCTCCACGCTATTGTTCTGCTAAAATTCTGTATGCAACTGCTGGCTGCAGCTACAGCTCTGCCCCTGTTATTAGGTCGATAATCTACACAACAGCATTTCACCCGGAAGCAGCTGTGCAAGTGCTGATGWTTTGCTGCAATGTTCTTTTTAAGGAGAAAATTTGTTTAGCTAAAAACCCAAACACAACGTCAGGAATTCTGGTTCCTGTTCCAATGCTGGTTGGTCAACTCACTCACCTTCTGTACTAGCTTACAACTTTCTTACCCACCTGGCTGTGCTATTAGGCATATCCATGCATCAAATACATGCATTGCAGTGAGATCTGACATGTCAATATGTCAAATATGTCAATATGTGAATGCTCATACATACAGAGAGCCAGCAGGTTAGAAATGGAGAACTATTTAGACTATGCCTTTCTTTTCCTAAAGCATTGACAAACCTCCTTAAGAAGTAGCCAGTAAGGCAAGTAAGCTAATCAGTCCACAGCTAGTATTCAGTCTAAAACAATCTCCAGCTGAAATGTGATTAATCCATGCATGACAGCTTAAAGGTCAAAGCTAGAATACAGAGCTTCTTGACTGCAAAGAAAGAACTGACTTATTTTTATCTCTTCTTTAAAAATTACAGCAGCCATGAAGTGGCTCAAGGAGCAGAGTAATGAACGTCATAAACCTGCCTCATAAAAATGGCATTCATGCAGTAATACAGCAGGTCAGATGAGCAGGGAACATTTCATTAAAAATTCCCCTTCTTGCCTACCCAAGAGAGACTTAAAACTAATCATATAAAATGGCTGAGTGACACCATTAACGAGCATTAATATTTTAAAGCTTTAATAGTACAACAGAGCTAGGCTGTTATATCAAAATTATACAACCTTATTAGACAGTGCACTTGGCTGTATTGTACTTGAACTGTCAGTACCCCTGATTGGAAATATTAAGGTGGCCATGAACCAGAGCACACATACTTTAGCTGTTGTTTGTCCACACTTTGAAGGCACAGTATTTCGTGACACATGCCAAATTCTGGCCAGTCTTGTGAGGAACAAGCTGATTTACCTTAGCCATACCAAAGTAGTGAGATATTCATTGTGAGATTACCCGAGATTGGAAAGGCTGGTTTCACCGAAAGATAGTACTTTTAAAAGATACTGATGAGAATTCAGTTTCTTGCAATCTGGATTACTATTTTGCACAAAATTAGCATAACCAGGTGGGTAGGAAAACACCTTCTAGACTTCCCCTCACCAGAAAAAAATGATAAAACTGGAAAAAGTAGAGCAAGTAGCATATGCACACAGCCTCAACTTTAACGACAAAAGTAAATGCCATCCATATTCCTCTTCTGGGGACAACTAAGGATCTAGCTGACAACCTCAACTAAAAGCTTCACTGGGGATTAGCTGCAGCCATATGCAGGAATCCTGCAGCTTGGAACCACGTGTTTACTAAACAACTTTCCTTGTGGCAAAACAAAATCTTAATCATACTTCTCAGATATTAAACCTGCAAAACAAAACTGCTGGAGATGATATAACTAAAAACAAGGTTTAAAGAGACCGGTTTATACTGTTTTTGTGACTAGTGCAGCTCATAGCAAAACCAAAAACAAATTTTTAAAAAAACCCTAAGAAATGCTTACTGCCTTGCAATTTTTCAGGGTCCTGAATGGTTGTTGCTTTTGTCCATGATGTTGTACTTCTAACCACACACAAAACCAGTTGCAATAACTGTAATGAGTTGTGGGACAGTAATTAAGCAACTTCTGACAATAATGTGTACTCTGCATTGCAACCTTAGCAGGCATTCTACTTTAGGAACATCTGAAAGCTCAGCAAAGTTATCATTTAAGAGAACCTCTTAATTACTCTGGCATTATAATGAATGTTTCTTATAGGCACCCAGCTGTTTTGTTTCCTCTTGTATAGAGGCAGAGAAATGAATTGCTCAACAACTGCCTGAGTGAAAAGACACTGGTATTCTTAAGATTGAAGAGATAATGTTGATGAGTATGAGCTATTTTCCTCTCCCTAAATGCTATAATTTTAGTGAGCAATTTAAGAAGGATTTTCTCAGACAAGAGAGGAATGGTAGGAGTTGACTCAATATTGGTTACTTAGACAATGTTTATAGTAAATTGATGCAATAATTTTCAAAGAGAAAAGAGATTCAAGAAAACTGCTGTAATCTAGTATTTGATAGTCTTATCTTTGTTAAATATGGCACATAATTCTCATCACCAGTGTTTTCTGCATTTTACAAAGGAGGAAGTAGAAAGAAGCGTTAATACCCCACATCTAAACATGCTATTGGGCTCAGACAGCAGGTCCTTCTTGGCCAATAATGGCTTGGTTCATGATGGAAATAAGTAACTCTTGGATCTGTTGAAGGAATCACTATCAAGTTGCATCACAGAAACGCACAAGCATCTGACAACATGTCATTTTGTGGGGTCAAGTCATTAAATGGCACAGACCAGACAAAAACATTACCATAGGCCTACTTCCCAAATGAGAAAAAAAATAAAAGCATGAGATGAAGAGCAGCAGAGGCTAGTTAAAATGATGAAGAGTTTGTATTCAATATTACGCTCTCAATAYACACCTGTGGTAGCCCTGCAAAATTCTGCTCATTCACTCATCTGGAACAAATCACTTGTTTGACATATAAATATAATTCTTCAATATTGCTGTGTTCTATTTTCAAATCACAAGCATTAATATCAGTCTTAGGTTAAGACTAGGTGGTTAGGTTATAAGTTTGCTGTTCAATACACTGATTAAAAGAAAAGTTACTGCAATGATGTATCACTGYGACGCATGACCAGGCACTACACAACAGAGCAGAGACGAATCCATCACTTTGCGTGCAACAGCTTTGGGAACACATAAAGATCRTGGTTAGCAATGGACCTTCCCGAATTACAGTGATGTTACTCAGCTGGAGAGAACCAAACAGCAAAAATAATTAGGGAACTGAAGCAATCTTCCCATGACTTATGGCATAATGGACTGAACAAGAAGGCCTTGACAGCAATAACTATGCAAGAATGTTRTATTGAGCTGGAAGCATTTTGTCGTTAAAACAATGCTGAGAATAACTACAACTAACAACATATCGAATAGYATACATGGCAAAAAAGAAGAAAAGTTAAGACTATTATTTTGGCTTGTGTGTAATGGAGGAATGAGCAGGTTCATTTAATAACAGAAAATTTAGAGTGACTTTCAGCACCTTCCCAGGGAAAGAACAGATCGCTGCTGCTCTGGCCAGCCGAAGCAGGGCTGCAGGTATGCAATGGGCACTATCCTATACTTAAAAAGGGATGAACCGAGACAAATCATTTTTTCCATTTCTATTTTCCACCATCATCTGAAATTTAAATCTGACCTGCCTGTGAATAACCTCTCTTACAGTTAGAAAATAAAGTATCACACAAAACAGGACCTTCCATTTATGCCTCTTCCAGGATTCAGACTCCCCTGAGATTCTCCTACTTGGTTACCCGGGAAAGCTGCGAAAGCGAAGAGAATCCACTGCAAAGCACACCGACGGTGCTTCCACTCCAATTTCAAAAGCAAAATAATTGATGGGACTGTTTGGAAGCACGCAGCCTGAGAAACAACTCTGACAACCAAAACTGCGATAGAAATATGCAGCAATTTGCCAGACAGAGTGTACAACCCATAATCATTTCCGAAGTTCCTCTTTCAATAGGGCAGCTTGATTGAAAATTAATACGAGACCTGCAGGGAGCAAGCGTCCGTTATTAGCAGCGCGCAAGTACTGCTAAGGGTAATTGCCACAAAGCAGGTGCACGGCTCCTCTGAACTGCAAGCAGGGATGAGGGAGGTGGGTAGGACACCTGAATTCAGTGACCGAAGCAAAACGTCTGGCTTGCAACTTGGTATCTCAGCCTCGGCCAGGCTTGCCAAGTGTTACGGGCTTGGCGAGCGCCTCGCGCTTCTCACACTGCTCCTCTGCTGCAACTAAAGAGGCCTCGGGGTTGCCTACCTCCAGCTGGTAAAGAAGAAAAGGCAAGTAGGAAAGAGAGAGAAGGGGCAACACAGCAAAAAGGCAAACACAGGAACGCCGGGGCTTTGATCACGCCTGCCGACCCGGGGGAGCCCGGCAGCGCGCAGCCTGCTTCGGARGGCAAAGCTGCCGGGTTTCCACAACGCCGCGCACGCTGCTCACTACACTAACGCAAACCTCCCGCGTTTCAGTGCTGTCGTGGGGGACAGTCTCCCCTGCACTTCAAAGCACTTGCAGAAACAGACAGGAAAAAAAATCCCTTTCTCCTCATTTTTTAAAGTATGTGGTTAACTGAGGAGAAGTACATTTAAGTGTGATACACGTCAGCAAAAAGGGGGTAAACGAGCTTTTCAAACAAGTTCAGTTGGTCACACCGTAGATCTTGGAAAGTGCTCCAAACATCTCCGCTTTCCCATTTTACCTTCGCTTCTGTTGCTTTGCTCTTAAATCAAGTGATGAGAAAACAGGAGGATGCTTTTAGTGGTAAAATCATTATGGATGGGATTGTAAAAAAAAAAAAAAAAAAAAGTGCTGACTGTTCATGTGCCTGAATAATTACTGAAGATGCAGAATCTCCCTCTTAGGGTATGTTCTTAGGCGGCAGTGAGGACGGGAGACAGAAACAGTGCATCAATCAAGCCCGACAGAACGAGCCTGTCCTTTTTATTCAAAGAGGATTTTGCATTTCCAAGTGTGTTGCTCCAGTTTGATGAYGATTGCAAGCTCCCATGTAACGCTTCAGCTCCGTGCAAGGACGTGCAAAGCCTTCCAGCCTTTTACACAAGTTAYTTCTTTATCTAATAAATCAAGTCAGGCCTTTTTGAGTAAAGCATCGCTCCTTGTGAAGGAGTGAAGAACCGCCTCATTTGACAGTGCAAGGAAGGGGAAAAAAAACCCTAATGGGGGAGCCAGCTTCATTTCAAGGTGACACTAAGCGGAGGAAGAGCGGGGCGGCAGCAGATTGGTATGCTGCGAGACGCCACGCAGGCGACGGCCACGAGACTCCTCCGAATTGAGGGAGTCTCACTCCATTAATTCAAAAAGCGATTGAGGTGGAGGGAAAGTAGAGCAATATGCATTATGTATTTGTTACAAAACTATTGTGTCAAAGCAATATTTAGTGATAAATTATGGCACTATCAGGAGGAGGATGCCACATACATAAATCAATTTGTCTCCTCCGCTGGCAGGAGTGTGACAAAAAGATAAGAGCTCATCAGGGCCATTATTTCACTAGGCTGGAGGAGGAGGAGGGACCAGGGGGTGGGGAAGAGCTGCTGGGGAACCAAACGCAGCCATTGATTGCAGGCACAAAAYCAGGCAGGCCTTTCACTTTGAGGAGCGGAGTTAAGATGCTATCTCCGGGTYAAAACAAAGAAACAAAACCCCTGCTAAGGAAAGGCTGCTCAGCGCAAACAGGCTCCTCTCTTCCCTACAGGAGAGGGAAGGGGAGGACAGAGACTGACTACTCATCTATTTTTCTACAGACAGCTTGAAAAACTGATAAAGATTGGAACAATAATATTTTCAGTGGTAGAAAAGAAAAAAAAAARTAGTAAGGGAAGTACAAATAGCACCGTGCTAAATGGTAATTATGCCTTTATGGAAATATCCTGTTAATTAGTAGGTCATTTTTTGTTTTACAATTGAGTTGTCAATTTGCGGTTAATTTAGCCCACGCCAGCCTAATAGCTATTTACAGATCGCGCAATTGCCTATCTGGGAGGAGCGGGTGGCCCCCGGCGCCAGATGCCATTTCGGGAGCTGGAGGTAAAGWACCACTGAGCAAGGAGCTCCCAAGCGAGAGGCCTCTCCAGCAGCGGGGACGCGCTCGGCAGCGGCWCGCGCAGCGAGCGGACTAGCACAGAGGCTTCTGCGCTTAGCCTCCGACCCGGTTTACGGCAGTAAGAGGGAACGGCACGTTTGAGGAGCTATCAGATAAAATTAAAATTATCCCTCTAACGCCGCCGCACAATTCGGTGAGCTCTTCGCTCACCACATCTGAACTCATAATCCCGAACGGAAAGCCCTAAAAACCGCTGAAACGCGACCGCAGCCAGCTACGATCGGCTTGCCGCGTGCCCGCTCAGGCCTCTCCCCGCCGCGGAGCGCGCGGCGGCTCCACGCGAGCCTGGCCCGGGAGAGGCGACAGCACCGCCGGCGGGAGAACCGGGGCAAGAGTTCACACTTCGAGAGGGGAAGAGGCAAAACTACTGCGAASAGATGTCAGCGGGGAGGCGAATAAACACGGAGCCAAATGACCAAGTCTACCGCGGCAAGAGGGAYGCGCCGTTAATATTACGGAGAAACGCAGAGTTCTCAGCGGCGGGATAAAGCGCGCCAAACTATCTCTGGGAATTGCCTTCCTCTCTGCAAACGCAGAGATCTGTCTGAGGCATCCGCGAGGATTACTTACGCGTCATTTAGAGACGTTAAGTACTTGAAATACAAAACCAATACACGATGCTTTTCAATATGCTTTCTTATATTTGTCCCCAAATGCTGCTTTTTGGTATCTCAAAGTATAAGATGGCTAGCATATGTCCACTTAATGACTGCTCAGGAATTAAGAAGCCCAAGATTATCATCCAGTTACAAAATACAATGCAGTCCAAAAGCTGCTGCYGAAGTTCACTCCCAATGTGTTCAGTAACAGCGGAAATGTGCTTTCTCACTCAATCTCCCATTCAGATTTCAGGATTCAAGGTCTAGTGAAGCCAGAGGGCTTCTCATCAAAAGTCTGTTTGGGTACAACTAATTAAACTAACAGTACAAGGCAGCATTTGCATCACATTTCCTCTTCTTTAGGCCTCTTAAGGCACTACGACATTTTTAAAAAGTTAAAGCTTGAGTTTTATCTGGTAAAGCCAAGAAAGGGGGTCTATTCTTAGCAACATGTTGAGACAAAGACATGAAAGGTCTTGACAAGGTATTCCAGTTTCAGCCTAGTCCAAAGCATGATATGGACTTCCCATAATAACTACGAATGGAAGYAATGAAGGGGAAAGAGGAAAAATACAAAATAAAAAACAACAAACAACTCAAGAAGATTAGCAGGCACTTTATGAAATTATCAGTTTGCAACAGTATAAACAATTTTAAGTCAATTTATAAAAAATATTCCCAGAAGGCAATCAAGTAAATCAGGTAATTATATCCTGTAAAGGGAGATAACATCAGGAAAATTAGAAACACTTCTGCACATAAATCAGAGGAAGGAAAGCCTTCACACTTCATTTACTCATTATCACATTTTATGTATTTCTTCGCAGAAGACAAGGAGCCGGCACGGTTAGCGGTGGCTGCTGGGTGCCCCTATGATTGTCCACACTTGTGGAAACAGCTTGAGGTCATCCTACACAGTGTTGTCAATCAGCCCAACACGGAAAATCTAACACACGGAGATGACAGAGCCGAGTGACGGGRCCCTATGCGATAGGAGGAGGGTTAACGCCATGAATGCAGATGTTAGGAGAGGGCCTGAGCTCCAGAGAAGGATCTTCTCCCACTGCACAGTGCTGGGCACCAACCCACGAGTCCAAACCCGAGCCCAGAGCAGACCGGAGCAGATGCCCAAGCTGCGGGGGACCACGGACCTGGGGCCCGGCTCCAGCGAGCTCACACCTCYGCAGCTGCAGTAACACTAGTGACCAGCAATATCCTCTGTCAAAGAGCAAACACGGAAGTCATGCATGTCGAAAACGGGGAAGAACTCTAAGCTCTTCCTAGCTCCTTGCCTAGACCCTTACACCATTTACTGTCACAGCTGAAGGCTTTTCAGGGTCTTGCCCTGGACTAGCCAAAGCATGGACCTCTGACCGGATTTACACGGCCCATTTTTAGATAAACCACTGCCAGCACAGATGCATGTCTGGTGCGTGTTTAGTACCCTATCTCCCTCTCTATTGCAGTTTTAGCTGCCTTAGGATGGAAACCGCAAGCAATCTTCATAAGCAGATTGAAAGGTGGAGTCTAATTTCACTGCAACTTCTGTCAGCAACACCTGYGGGATGTCATTTTGTTCCCTCGCTCTGCAGTCAATCATGGCACGTGTCAATGTCTTTTAGTATTAGTATCTACGGGGAATTATTGTTTCTCTTTTCACCAGAGAAAGAGAAACACCGATGTCGCATATTTGAACCACAGCACTCTCCTCAGTCAAGCTATTAAGCATCTATTTAAAGTTCGGCACATGCTTAAATTTCATTAAAATTAACAGGACAAAGAAAATGCCTGGAGCTAAGCATGTTTTAAGTGCTTTGTTGAACAAGAATGTACTTAAGCAAATGCTTAAAATGCTTTCCTGAACTGGTGTCAAATTTGTATTTAAATCAAAGTCCTCACTGCTTTTATTCCAGCATGTCACAAGACATGCAGAAGAGACGGAGTTTAGCCAGACCTTCCATTCTTTCCTTAGGATACTAAAGAGCTGTCCTATTTCTGGCTGCAAGCAAAATATATAAAAAATGCCGATAGGGAATTGCTAGTTGCCGAAGCATCTCTAAGATATTATGGCAGATAAGCCTTTTAGTAGTTAATATTCGTCCCCAGCCACATCCCTACTTTATAGATTATCATTTCTCTTTAATAAAGGAAAACCCTAAATCCCGCAGCTTCAGCTGGAGATGGATTTTCATTTATTTGGTTGCAAGAAACCAAATTAAGAAAATTACTTTCTAACTAATTTTATAGTGCTAAAGAACATCTGATGATATGCTGGGGAAAAGCTTCAAGCTTCCTGGATGAAGCCGTTAAGACGTGAGTAATAATTGGAAATTTACTGTGAATAAATCTTGATGAAATTAAACTGCATTTAAGTACGTACTATAAAAACCAGGTCAAATGGCAATGACAAATGCCCTGTGTCATTCAGTATGAGGAAAGGTATTGCATAAAAACAGAATAATTACTTCCTACAAGCTCTAAGCACAGGTAAACCTTTTTTTCTTGTGTACAAGAAATCCCAGCGTTAAATTACCAAATCTGTCTTTGTCACTCCTGACTCCAACTCATCTCTGGAGAGAAATGGCTGGAGTTGCAGATGGCACAGGATGATAGCAGACACAGCCTAGTTTTACAGCATGTTCCCTAGCTTTGTAGTAGGCTTTATCAAGCTGTTCAAACTTCTCTTGACACTAAGGTGGGCTCAAGCCATCCATCGAAATTTTCCCACATCCATTTTCATAGTTTGGTCCAGATTTATAATCGGTGTTACATAAAGACAACGTGGCCTACTGATGCAAGCGGATGACCTGGTTCACTGTACAAAAGCACAAAATTCACAAGCACTCCCACATCACTGTGCATTAATAGCAACCACACTTTCAGGTAATAGGCAGGTGCAGTACAAATCGCAACCCAGTTATTCATGGGTAAATAGAGATTTAAAGTCTCATTTAAAAAGACCACAGTCTCTATCCTCCAAAAAAAAAAAAAAAATGGGGAAACTCCTATTTGACTTCTATGGAGCTAGGATTTCACACGAATTTGCAAGGTATTTATCGCTACAAACAAACATTCTAAGCACAGAAAAACATTAGCAGATCTCTCTCCTTAAGAGAACAACAACCAAAAAAAAAAATCGAAGGGATAAAAAGGTAATTTAATCATCAGCTATCATTCTTTTAAAGATTTTGTCCCAGTACATTAAAACAATGGAAAACTACAAATGTGATAACCAAATGTTTTTGTAGGTTAATCGTTTCAGCTTATGGGGCAGATTTTTTGCTGGTGAAAGCTGACCTACTTGGTTGACTCAACGGAGCTATGGCCATCTACTCCAGCTAAAGGACTGGCCCACTGCTTTTCCAAATTCAGACAAAATCAGAGAAAGCATAACTTTACAAGCCAATAGGCTGAAAGAGGCAACGAACCATCCTGACCTCCTCTTCCCAAATCACAGACCAGAGAGCTGAGCCTTGAAGATGGCGTGGTGTGCAGAAACTGTGCTGCTCTTCACTAACTTTACCTATGTTTCCTAATAGCAATGAAGRGAGAATTAGCAAACCACAGTCAGAATTGCTTTGTAGCAACAGAGTTTGTGCAACACATTGAAAGTATTATTGAGCCATATAGGTATGACATCCTGTATCACTTCAGCATCAACTACAATACTGGCAACTGATACCAAGCTCATTACCTAGCCTAACACAAAGATCTCTGTAAAGGAGTTCAGAATCTCAGTTTTACAAAATGTGGTCATCAAGTCACCTTAGAAATACAGCAGCAGAGCCAACGAACGCAATGCACGTCGCCAGGCTCCCCACCCAACGCTACTGCCCAGCTCCCCTCTCGGCACCCTTTCACAGTCCCCGTTCTCAAGACTCTCTAAGCATCTATGAAGAATTTATCCCAATGTCACTTGTTCAAGTAGGGAAGTTTGACCTGTTTTACTGGAGGGTAACATACAACAAGTATATTGTATATTATTGTATACTAATACACAACCACCTATACTATATGGGATTTCATCAGCTCAGTATTTTGGGGGTCGAGGCCAGAGAAGCTAATTGTCTTGCCTGTAATTAAACAGAAGATTTCACTGAATTGCCAGAAATAGAGCCCATATATCTCAATCCCAGTTCAGCATCTTAATTTATAAAAAACAACCTTCTAGAAAGCCTCAGTCGGAAAGATGGAAGCGAGGACATGAGGACGCCGGACAGAGAGAGGGGGCACATAACAGAAGGAAATCAACCAGCAGCAGGAGAAGCATCTGTATTTTGACGGAAAAGCGGATGCAAGCGGAGCAAGGTGGCAGGGCCCGCAAGCGGCGGAGGCAAGCCACAGGCATGGCTCAGCGTGCCGGCCAYGGCTGGGATGCCAGTGCAAAGGAGGATGGCTTGGAAAATTCCACAGATGTGGCTCAGCGCTTCAGCGTGAAATAAAAATATCATGATTTAGCATGAAAGGCAAAGGTACTTCCTGAGGAAAACACCCGGAGGAAGGAACTTTCCTCTCCTGCAGCCCTACACAGAAGCATACTGTCCTTTTATGGGATTACACGGCCAATATCTGCTAGCAGGTATGTATTAACTACTGCTAGTTTTTCCTTCACAATATGCTGCATTTAGTACTATGTGGTTAAAGACAAAAACCCTGCTGATCCAAATCCTTTCAAGCGACGTTTCCCGCTGTTACTGTTTGTCCACTAATACTTTGCTAGAGAAGTTAGGTAACTTGTCTCGGAAAGCGTTTAACAGATCCTGAGGAGCCTAGTCCAGAACGCCGCCCCTTCTGCCACGCCAGCTTGTGGGCCGSCCAGCCACTGCTAGTTTTTATTTTAATCCTGAGAAAAGAAACCCTAGGACTTGATGTTATTGATGAACCCAATGGACCTTCAAGCCTCACCAGACAGGCCTGCTACTAATCTCTATTTTATGGTTCACAGGAAGGCAACCTTGCACGTGACACGTGCGATTCATCTCCAAAGTGCAATTAGCTCCCAGCATTTCTTTGAATCTACCTATCTACCTTTGTACCTATATCTCTCTATATATTAGATTTCTTTCTGAGGCATACTTTTTAGACTTTCACATTTTTTGTATTTATTTGCCATTAGCACACCATTGGCAGGCATCATTAACTGTAAGGCACCTGGAAGGAAGAATTCACCGCTACTTAAATTATCTGTAGTATTTCTTGGCTCAATGTGGATGTTTGATGCTCTGAAATACACTTTTTTAAACAGGARGAGAGAAAAGAATGAGGTACCTGAAAAGAGTTTATAAAGGGCTCAGGGTAGATTGATTTAGTAACATCTGCTCACAAAGAGACTGCAGCTCTTCTAGGAAAAGGTGGAAAGCAGCAGCCACGTCTGCGACTTGCACGTTAGTGAATCCAGATGGGTTTGTGGACACAGAGAATGCTGTCAAGGCAACGATTTGACAGCCTCCGATGGCACTTACTAACACAGATGAACTTTT